>NC_090859.1:5647112-5892112 GCF_024217435.2 Syngnathus scovelli
CACTGCAACCCCTCCTGATGGTGGACCAGAATTACTTCCATGGCATCTGGAAGTTGTTCCCCATGGCCTCACCATTCACACACAAATTCATTTTAGCAATAGCTGAAGCCATATCCCACTAGGTCAGCACGAATCAGTTGTCCCTGATAAAAGGCTTGATAAGCACTCCTTTTTCACCTTGACATGACTCCTTTTTTACCTCTCATCATGGCTCAAGGATGATCGTCACAACAGGAAAGGGCCACCTTATTGCCACAGCTCCAGTTACTCAACAATGGATGACCCACAAACGCACAGACGGACATCCACAAACGCATACACTCCCACTGTCTCTGTGTATGAGTGCATTTATTTATATAGCTACATATTGTTTGATTTCCATAGTTGAAAGCATTATTCATGTTGTTTCCTCATCCAAGGTCTCACAGCTGCTCAATATACAGCTAAAATGGTTCTACAGATGCTGATGGATGATGGAGCGGCAGTAACAGGGTTGGACTGTAATTCTAAAATTTCTGGTGATGAGTACTCAAACTATTGTCCTGGTGGTAGTGCCAGTTGTCCACCTGGAAACTTTAACTCTAGTTTGAAACCTTAACCCTAGTTTGAAACCCTAGTTCGAAACCCTAACCCTAGTTTGAAACCCTAAGCCTAGTTTGAAACCCCTAACCCTAGTTTGAAACCCTAACCCCAGTTTGAAACCCTAGTTTGAATCCCTAACCCTAGTTTTAAACCCGAACCCTAGTTTTAAACCCTAGTTTTGAACCCTAACCCTAGTTTGAAACCCTAGTTTGAAACCCTAACTCTAGTTCGAAATGCCAACACAAGTTTTAAACCTTAGTTTTAAACCCAAACCCTAGTTTGAAACCCTAGTTTGAAACCCTAATCCTAGTTTGAAACCCCAACCCAAGTTTTAAACCCGAGTATGAAACCCTAACCCTAGTTTAAAAGCCTATTTTGAAACCCTGACCCTAGTTTGAAACCCTAACGCTTGTTTGAAACCCCTATCCTAGTTTGATACCCTGCACCTAGTTTTAAATCATCAATAATCAATGCATACGTGGGTAAAAAATGACCCGGTGAGGTTGTTTTTTTGAAATAACTTCATGATCATTTTTTTTAATCTTTTCATATTCCAGGTATTCCTCAAAAAACATTTTTTTGACATAATGGCATTTTAAATTTTAAATTACAGAGCCACATATCTTCAGAGAGCAAGGCTTGCACAAGGGCTTAGCAGTACTGTCTCACCAAAAGATGCATGGGAGCCCTTTATCACAATATAATAAAAGAGGTGACGAAGTGCACAAATATGGAAGGTCAGAGAGGAAACGCACGCACGCACGCACGCACGCACGCACGCACGCACGCACGCACGCACGCACGCACGCACGCACGCACGCACGCACGCACGCACGCACATACATTGTATTCACAAACTTCACATTTCTTTATGGCTGTTCTAGGTAATTGTCTTTTTCAAAGAAGTTAAAAAGTTCGAACATTAAATCATTGTTGTGTGGTCCTAGATATAATACCTAATATCACAGAAGTGAATTACGCTCCCCAAATGACAAAAATGGCATACAAACAAATTCTAATACTTATGGAAGAGTGTAGGGTCACAGTCACTTGTGCATCTAAGGGTTGAAGAAAATCTAATTAAAAACACATTTACAATTAATTCTAGTTTATTTTGGTTTCATGGAATTTCTTATAATTGCTCTTGCGCTCTTGTGATAGAAGCAAAGTGGCCACATGCTGCACAAAATGCTGCCTCTGCCCAAATCTGTTGCTTAAATGTACTGAAAAAAGTTTAAGTTCCAGGGTGAACTGCAGTACAGTTAAACAATCTACCAATGTTATAGTGACATGGGCCACCGAAGAATTCATTAACATTTCGCGTGCACCTGTTCCCCATGCGTCTCCTCACCCTGCTAATTGATTACAGCAGAACTGATTATGGAGGGGGAGGGGGAGCAGGCGAGATGAGGATGCTGTTTGCCAAATAGCTCCATATTGGGTCTTTTCCTCTTCTCGCTCACCTCCCTTCCTCAGGCCTGGCATCACTGTGCGCTTCATTAACTAATTAGTCACTTTGACAGCACACAGTTGGATGTGTGGTCTCCATGGAAACAATACAGAAGTTAAATACATGTTGGAACAACTCCGACAGCGGGACACAGTGACAAACCATCCATGAAGGAGAATGAATAACCTCTTTATTTAGAGAAGTGAGAAGGGGTCATCTCAATTTTGGACATATTTAGCAATAACATATAACATTGCACATTGTTTGGATACATTATCTGATTGGATTTAACCAAAAACATTCATTTAAAAAAGTCTACCTGTGTTAGTTGGTATTCAGCCATCACAGTATTATACAGTATTACTTGTTTATACGTTTTTATTTTGGTGAAAACTACCTTGCAGATTTTAAATGAGGTATCATAGATGGGTGGTGCATAGTCCAGCGTGAAAGGAACCCATGCAGATTTGAAATTCTTCCACTTATGATCACAATATAAGTTGACACATTTTTCGACAAAAATAAATTAAGACTATTCACCAGTGTAACCCATTTCAAGCATATGCAGATGTAAAAAATGTCAGTTTTCAAATAATTCATACATTTGAAGTATTTGTTTTGCCCACTATCACTTTCTAGATAATGTATTAATAAAAGTACATAATTACAATTTGGTTTGATCTTTGGTTGATATCAATGGTCTAGAGAGCCCTCGCTGGTGCTTATTAATTTATACGTATGTGGTAAGTTTACAATATGATAGGGCTGCTGCCACACTGGCTTAACCAACGTTCCTACTTTATATTTTGTTGGCAGTCATTCGGCTAGCAAGTTGTACAACTGCAATGCAACCGCTGCTCAACCCTACAATCTGGTTATTGTCACCGGGGATACACATTAATTTATTATAACTGCAGCTATTATTGCTTCTACGCATTCTTTTATGCCTTCCTATTTTGGCTGCAGCTGCTGCTCATTATTCCTATAGCCTCTTTTTTTTTCTTAGTTTCATTTGTACCTCAATTTTCATGAGCATTTTTATCAAGATTTGAGCTCCAATGGTTACAAACAGACACATTAGTATTGTGACATCCTTGATTGATTCATTCAAACAAACAAATCTTTTGAGTTAACATACGGAATGGAGTTATTTCATGAACGTCCTTCTTTTCTCAGTTCAGTTCAAGCGGGGACTGTACTGGCCGGCAGAAGAACTAATGCATCACCCACTGATGAACAGTGAACTGAGTAATGAAACACCTGAATAACATTTTACTTTGTTGTTAAAAAGAAATCGAAAAGGTTCCTATTTATAGTCATCTGATAGAACATACTTGTATAAGTCACTGTATGTTACTGTGTTTGTCATTGTCCTTGATAAAAAAAGATAATTGTTAATTTTCAGTATATATTATGTAAGCGCTTACTTCTTCCGTGTTGACGAGTAACATCACATATGTGTTAAGTCACATTTTCAGAATGTTGAGAACTCATGTGTACCATTCATCCAGCAACATTCACAACAACGGAAGAAGACGAGAGATTCATGTTTATAAACTGAAAATACAGTCACTATTCTGAGCTTGTCTCAGCTAAAAAGGAAAGTACTGCAGTTTGTTTTACAGTCTGGTAGTTACAAAATGTTGTCTGACTTCAAAGACTTCTGATTTTGAACAAACACACCACAAAACATTGAAACCTCTGCAAAGCAGAGAGTTGCAGCGAATGCGGGAGATCCCCTCAGCACTCAAACAACAACAAAACAAAAAGAAAACTACATTTTTAATCTCTAGGATGTTTGGTGCTCAGAAAACATGGCTCGAAGAAATATGTCTGACAAGAAGTTTGAAAAGCCTGTTATTGAGGTACAACCACTACTACTGTAGTAATAACATGCAATTACAATAGAAGAATAGGCTAACCCTCGTAACCTTAAAAACACCTAATGCATCATAAAATTAGTGCTTTATATTTTTCATGGCCTAGGAACGTCCAGTAGTGTACAAATGTATTGTTGACAAAAACAACTAATTTTGAAACAGTTTGAAAAGGCCCAAATCGGACCAGCGTTTGAGGATAGCTAAGAATGCTGTCAGGGACACTTACAGTTGAGCTGGAGGTGCAGCTATAAATACATAAGGAGCAAGAAAATTCCCTGGAAATCATTGTGGTAGATTTTGATCATGGACCTCCAGCCGTACCGTTATATGATTCAGATTAAACTGAAATTGAATAGGGACAGAAGTGAAAATTTGTGTTTGAAAAAAAAAAAAAGATGTCAACCCAGACTCTCTCGATGATCGAGGAAAGAAGAAATCGCAAGCCAAATAAGGGTTAATTTGGGGGGGTCCAATGGGGCAACGTGAAACTAAATAAAAAAAAAGTTAGTGATAAAATATTTGATGTAGTAAAACTAAAATTACGTAATTTAATAAAAGTAATTTTAGTAGAATGTTTTGCTGTTCCATTAGTTACAACTTAAATTGGTTTTAATCTCACAAAGAATCAGCAGGAAACCGATTAAACTGCTTCTGCTTGGCAATAAAAGTTGAGTAAGTAAAGTAAATAAAAGTGTTAAATTAATAGTATTGTGGATGTTTTCACAATTTTATCCAGATCTCCAGCCTAAAAAAGTCCAGACAGAAAAATACCCAGCCTGAGCACCTAAGAGAATTCAAAGCAAATACACATACAAGGACATAATCACCCAAGCATACAACAAAAGCAGCCCTTTTGACAGTCATGCTCCACTGAGTAGAGGAATCTTCTGGAAATGGCAGATTTTGAAACTGATTGCTGAGAAGCTGGTTTGATTGGGCCAACTTTTAAACAGCAGGGGGATTCAAAGTTTGCTAACAACTGACTGGGTCCAACCAATATTGCTGCATGTTTCTTATTTGGACTTGAATCCTGTCTGATGTTCAAGAGATTCAAGAGATTCAAGAGATTCAAGAGTTTTTTATTCGCCATGTTTGAGCGTGCCAAACAAGGAATTTGACTTTGGTAAATCACAGCCTCTGTTCAACATTTAGGTGACTAACAACAACACTCAGGACATGTGAAGAACGAAGATATTCTCAAACACCCCCTGATCTTAAACTGATCTTAAACTCCCAAGAGGGCAAGGGAAAACTCAAAACTCCAGCTAGGGGAAATGAGAAACCTTGAGAAGAGACCACAGATGGGAGGGTCCGTCTTCTAGGATGACCAGGCTGCAATGGATGCAGAGAGGACACATAGTACAAACATCCATCCATCCATCCATTTTCTGAACCGCTTAGTCCCCACGGGGGTCGCGGGCGTGCTGGAGCCTATCCCAGCCGTCATCGAGCAGTAGGCGGGGGACACCCTGAACCGGTTGCCAGCCAATCGCAGGGCACACAGAGACAGACAACCATTCACACTCACACTCACACCTAGGGACAATTTGGAGTCTTCAATCAGCCTACCAAGCATGTTTTTGGAATGTGGGAGAAAACCCACGCGGGCCCGGGGAGAACATGCAAACTCCACACAGGGAGGGCCGGAGGTGGAATCGAACCCACACCCTCCTAACTGTGAGGCGGACGTGCTACCCAGTGCGCCACCGAGCCGCCCATAGTACAAACAGTGTAGACAAAAAAGGTGTGGAAAGCGGGATGTTATTGCACAGTAATGACTCTGAGACTCTAAGAGTGGTGTGAGTTCATCAGAGCGACAGCCTGGGGGAAGAAGCTGTCTCTGTGTCTGCTGGTTTTGCTTGTTTAGTTGAGCCACAGCACAGTGGAGGGCACACCACTGATACAGAATGCATATACCGTAATTTCCGGACTATAAGTCGCGGTTTTTTTTCATAGTTTGGGTGGGGGGGCGACTTATACTCAGGAGCGACTTATGTTTTTTTTTCACAAATTTTTACTTGATCATTAAGACATCACTTACAAGTATAGTTGACCACTTCCCATGTTATTTTTAGTATAGTTGATCACTTCACATGCTTTTATTTCTTTATCTTGAACATATTCAAAACATAAAAAATAGAGAAAACGTCAAATAAAGCAATTAACACTTTAAAGCACCATATCCAAGTCCACTGTCTGCTGTATGTACACTTGCTCCATTTTTGCTCCTCTTATATTTATTATTATTATTTATTATTATTTGTTTATTTATCATTTATTCAAGACTCTTATTTATTCATTGTTAGTGCCTTCTTGGTTTTTTTTTGTGATGCTTGTATGCATATGTGTACTATCTCACCGAGGGATAGTGGAAATGTAATTTCAATCTCTTTGTGTGTCTTAGTATATAAAAAAATATATCGACGATAAAGCAGACTTTGACTTTGATAAAACAACCAAAAAAAATTATATTTTCAGACGAAACTGGATGAGGGCGCTCTAAATTTTACCGTTGGCCGTGACTCATCAACTGGGTGGGCTTAAGAAAAATGGCACCAAAAAGAAACTCATATTTTGCAGGTTACAAACTTCAAGTTGTAAAATATGCAGCTGAAAACAGTAATCGAGCAGCAGAAAGAAAGTTTGGAGAACCGTGATGTACCAATGGATTACTATTTCAAGTGACGTCAGTAGCGCGGCGCGCCGGTTGTTTACATACAAACGTGCCCACACAAGGACTACCATCATTAGCGGTGACCATTTCTAAGTGACACGGAGGACAACGAGTTTGAAGGAATTAAGGATTTGGAGTGACATAGAAGGTTTGAAAAACTATTATGGCTTTTACGCACGCCCGGTCTCTACTGAGTCGGGGGCCGACGCTCGGCCGAGTGGCTGTCCGCGAACGGTGCGCGGGGCTCGGACATGGCCATTACGCACGCCTGGTCTGTCTGGAAGTCCACGCCGCCACACGCTTGGAAGTTTGTTTTGTTTAATAAAGAGCCGTTTACCAAACCTACGTCTATCCTTGTACTTTGTTAACGCTACAATATAGTTATATAGTAGATCTGTGGAATAAAGACGAGGCTGACGTCAGGGCGCACGCACGGCGATGTTGACAAAGGACGAGGAATTTGATCGATGGATTTAATGGAATTAAAGTGCACGGATGGTTTGATAATATTATTGGCTTGTATTATAGTTATTTAAAATATAGTTTATCTATCGTTATATGAGCCTGTGGAATATTTTGAAGCGCAAGCGCCCTCAGCCGTGCGCACCCATTGTTGACAAAGAACGATCGATGGATTTAATGAATTGGAGTGACACCGATGGTTTTATAAACATGTTATTCATGTAATAGTTGTCCTTAATCACTCTATATGTTACGTCAGGCCCGTTCTCAGCTCTTTGTTTGTGTTTGTCACGTTAGCATACCTAGCGTTTAGCCTGTTGTTGCTATTTAATGAATTGGAGTGACACCGATGGTTTTATAAACATGTTATTCATGTAATAGTTGTCCTTAATCACTCTATATGTTACGTCAGGCCCGTCCTTAATCACTCTATATGTTACGTCAGGCCCGTTCTCAGCTCTTTGTTTGAGTTTGTCACGTTAGCATACCTATCGTTTAGCCTGTTGTTGCTATTTAATGAATTGGAGTGACACTGATGGTTTTATAAACATGTTATTCATGTAATAGTTTTCCTTAATCACTCTATATGTTACGTCAGGCCCGTTCTCAGCTCTTTGTTTGTGTTTGTCACGTTAGCATACCTATCGTTTAGCCTGTTGTTGCTATCGTTTAGCCTGTTGTTGCTCGTTCATGACTGTTTTTGGTGTGGGATTTTGTCGAATAAATTGCCCCCAAAATGCGACTTATACTCCGGAGCGACTTATATATGTTTTTTTTCACTTTTTGGGGCACTTCATGGCTGGTGCGACTTATACTCCGGAGCGACTTATAGTCCGGAAAATACGGTAATTAAAATTATTTTCAGCTGTGAAAAATTAAATATGGTGTCGAGTTTGTGTTAGTTATAGTCTGGCTTCCTTCAATTGTGCAAAAACATTTATGTTAAAATTCTGCGATTGTGCGTCACTGCCTGTTTTCATAGCACAGGTTATAGTGAACACACTTTGAATTTGAATTTTACGCTTCGCAGTTATGATTGTTGTTTTTGCAATTTCGGTCAAGAATTGATCTTTACTCTCGTACTTTGTTGCACCCGTCCATTGTGATACAAACCCTAGCATTGTCGTTACTAAAGGGTGGAGCAAGATACACTGGAATGCAGTGATTAGTTAACCAATAAATTTCACTTACATATTACTATGGGAATAAAATAGGAAGAACACAAAAAGTGCATTAAAGCCTTGAGTGCCTTGAAAGATGTCTTATAAATAAAATGTATTATTATTATTATTATTATTATTATTATTATTATTATTATTATTATATTATTATTAAAAAAAAAAACAAGTGAATACTTTCTCCAAGCACACAAAGCACATGTAGACTGAATGGGAAAAACTCCAGGGCCTCCTCTAAGATATTTCTGAGTACTGAGAGCTTGTCCACTGATCCTGGATGGAAACCACATGGATCTTCTGAATCAGTGAAGTGACTTCAAAATGGAACCTCCTTTCAAGAACCCTTGAATAGACCTTGCAAGGGGGGCTGATGGGTGTGATCCCATACAGTTCAAACATACCCTCTGGTTCTCCTTCTTGAAAAAGTGTGACCACTATTCAGTCTACCAGTCCAGAGACACTACCCCTGATGCCTGATGACTTGATGTTGCCTCTGGCTTGTCAACCAAGACACAGCCCTACAACATCAAGAGCCTTTAGGAACAACAGGCGAAGCTCATTCACCCCCAGATGCTTAGTCTAAATTCATAATAAATGTAATCTATTCATCTTCCTCTATTCTCCGCTGGATAAAGTGCCACTTGATAATTCAATATAAGCATAAAATATTCTACTTCTACCCGCTACATAGGTAAAATGCATTTGGAAGCTCTTCAGCATTTCATTACTTTTGATGTGTCTGACATTGCTCTGTCAACAGCATGGCAACATCTGCTAAGCCTCCAGACAAACAAATACCAAATTTGGTTCACATCATGTGCATGTACATTATTAAGGCTGGGACAGGTGTGCAAATCCCTTTTTCATTTTGATTCACATTTCAAAAGCTTCTCATAGCCACATCGCCCGCATGAATGAGCAGGGATGCTTGTAGCTCAAATATACCGAAGCCAGCTGGGACACTGACTGAAAGAAGAGCTGGCCCTGACCATTCAGAAAAAAACAAAAAAACATTTAGGTTCTAAATATGATTTATGTATGAAAACACAATGAGAATAATGTGTTTTTGTGTTTAATCAGATAAATAAATAAATAAATAAATAAATAAATAAATAAATAATTTCAAATCTGCAACAGGTCCATAAATAAGTAAAGGAATACCGTAATTGCCGGACTATAAGCCGCACCTGATTATAAACCGCACCAGCTAAAATTCAGGGATATTTCAGTTTTTTTCTTATATAAGCCGCACCGGACTATAAGCCGCACGTGCACACGAGTTTTTTACAAAGAAAGACAGTACATAGAAAGCCTTTTTAACGTTTTAATAACATACTTGAACATGTCTTTCTAAACATTGCCTGCGACGCAGCAGTAGTACCGCAGCAACATGGAAGTGTGCACGCGAGTTATTAGCAAAGAAAGACTGGACACAGAAAGTTTTTTTAAAGCTTTAATAACATACCTTAAAATTTCTTTCCAAACACTGCCTGTGACGCGGCGGTAAACAGCAGCAACACAGCAGCAAAACGGTAGCACAGCACTAACAGGGCTGGTTAAAAAAAAACACACCAGTAAAAGTAAAAAAAGAGCCGTCTTCATCTGCCTCCTGTGCACTGAAACCATCGAAGCCTTCCTCCTTAGTGTCCGATTGGAATAGCGTTAGATATCCTTCGCCTCACACTTTCTCAGTCTCTCTTTCGTCGTCGGTTTTATGCATTTCTTCGAGTGTGAAGAGGGTCTGTTCATGCTAATCTTATTCATGCACGAAGCGCTAAATTACATTAAACTAGCGAGCGACACGTATAGCTTAAAAGCGTCATCATATGCATTTCTTTTGTCCCCCATAATGACGGTTTGTGTATAAAAGCTTCCTGTCTTTGTGTGAATGCGGGTGTGTGCGTGATGCGCGAAATGTAAACACAAACTAGCATGTCTTCTTCGGCGCATTATCTCTTCTTCGTCTGTCTCGCTCTTGCTTCCTGCTAGAGCGCCCCCTGGAGACCGGAGGCCGTAAAAATCCATAATTACGCTCCAGAGTAGACACAAGATAATGTCATCAACATCGACTGCCTTTGGCTTAAAAGCGGCATCATATGCATTTGTTTTGTCCCCCATGATGACGGTTTGTGTATAAAGGTTTCCTTTCAGTAATGTCCGTCTTGATCGCGCTCTGCGTGATGTGCGAAATGTAAACACAAACTAGCGCGTCTTCTTCGGCGAATTATTTCTTCTTCGCTTGTCTCGCTCTTGCTTCCTGCTAGAGCGCCCCCTGGATGCCGGAGGCCGTAAAAATCCATAAGTACGCCGCGCCGCCGTTTAAGGTTCAAAGTAACCTTCTGAATAAAATGCATTAAAAGTTCACATTCATTACAACTTGTTTTTGGTGAGCAGAATGTCAGAAAAATTGAATTTAAATGCTGATTGATTGGGTTTTAATACAATGCAGATGGTCCAAACAGCGCCACTGCTTTGTGTAATCTCTGAGTGACATGGCAGAGTAAGAGAAAGGGTTTAGAGCACAGGTGTCAAACTCAAGGCCCGGGGGCCAGATACGGCCCGCCACATCATTCTTTGTGGCCTGCGAAGACAAATTGTGCATCAAATTCGTGTGTCATTACTAGAATTGCAAATTGTCTTCAGTTTTAATATCTTTTTTTAAACATATTTGACCGGTTTTTACTCGTCTGATTTGAAAACGAGTTATTTGTCAGTTTTTCTTTGTAGATTTTACTGTATATAATAGTGTTAAGAGTAAAAGTGATCAAGTCATCACAAAAAACACGAAAAAAATCTTATATAAGCCGCACCTGACTATAAGCCGCAGGGTCCAAAATTTTGGAAAAAAGTCGCGCCTTATAGTCCAGAAATTACGATAAATAAATGAATAAATAATTTTAAATCTGCAACACGTAAAAAAATAAAATAATTTTAATGATCATGACTTATCAAAACAACAGTGTTGCTATTGTTGATCTGAACTTAGTCTTTTGAAAAGAAAAGTCCATTCACTGTTTCTTGACATCAAACTGCAGCTCTGACATCATGCATCGATCAGGCCTTTAAGCAGAGAAATATCAATCACATTCAGGAACGTTAGCAGACAGAAACTAAATGAGGTCAGCTCTCCACAGACAGTCTGAACCACCTCTTTATGGACATGAATTATGAGCCGTCCACATTATATTTGGAATCATTTTTCGTATTCTCTGATGGTGAATTGCGTGGACTAAATATATGTTAGGAAAAATGATACAGTTCAGGAGGAAGGCCATTTACATTTTTGAATTAGACTTACTCTCTTATGCAAAGGAGTAACAATGTCAAAATACACAAATGATAGTGAATTATAGTACATGTAGCATCCATTCTTAGCAATCTGGTGATAATCACTTGGATTGATTTTATATCATGGCTTACCCCGGGCACAGCCACAATGGCAAGTAAGGGTTTTGTTACTATGATGACCGGGAGCAAGACCCCATAAAGACTGACATTTTTTCATATGGAGAAAGCATTTCATCACCAAGCGGCTGAATTTGAAATAAAATGTAAAGTTAGAAGGAGGCAAAATGTAGTAATTTAACACATTCACTCTACACACACGCAGAATCCAGGAGTCAGCAGAACGGCTCACAATGAGCAAAATCATGAAGCTCGGAGGTTAGCGTCACAATAATTAGTGTATCTAATTGTTGCTGAGAACAGAATAGCATTTTTAGCCTTCAAATTGTGGACAAATACATGACGCAAGACCTTGGGTCCATGTTCTAGGTATGTCTGTTAGAATGATTATTACATTCCTTTTTTTAATGTCTGATTCTGTCTCTGAATGCTATTTTTTTAACAACCTTCCCATGAATCAATGTGAATAGTGTATGAACATGGCAACATGTGAACATATTTGGGGTGGATATCAATCAGTAAAATGAGGTCTGTTCACAAGAGGGAAATGGTTGACTGATGCCAATGTCACACTTGTAAAGTCAGAATAAACATAATCAAT
Source organism: Syngnathus scovelli (assembly GCF_024217435.2). Taxonomy (NCBI): domain Eukaryota; kingdom Metazoa; phylum Chordata; class Actinopteri; order Syngnathiformes; family Syngnathidae; genus Syngnathus; species Syngnathus scovelli. The sequence goes on from NC_090859.1 coordinate 5,659,345, forward strand.
CACAGCCGGTAAAATCATATTAATCGTTTGTGTACTTTACAACGAACTTAATTAAAAGCTGATGTCTGTTTTAAGTGTCTGTCAACGTGCATACTAAAATTAAATAAAGTTTATGTTTGTATATTATGATATACAGGTTAAATTAATCAAACTTGGCATGTTTAGCATATAGGTGGTGGTGTTAATTCTCTGTATTGTTTGTCCTGAGCATCAAGTATTTATTGGTTAAATGTTTCCTTGTCCCATTTATTATGAATGAATTCTCCTCTGACCTGCATCAGAGGCTCCAAAACACATGACACGTTTTGGGGGGTTCAAATTGAAAATGGAAGCTAAACCTATGCACGTGAATACCTTAAGACATTGTGGACAACAACATATAAAAGGAATATCTTTAAAAAAATATGTTGAAAAGATTTGAAAATTAGATATCTTACCCTGGAAAGCACAACCTCTAAGGTGATGTTCTGGGGAGGTGCACTGGGTACTGCATAGGAAACAAATACAAGTGGTGAAAAGGTGAAAATACAAGACAAAAGTATCACCTATTTTCTGAAAATTCAGACATAAATAGTGTAACGCATACTGTATATAAATACTACAAACTATTTTAAATAAGTTCCAGAGTCAGGCATCTGTGCATCGAATGTAATCATTTTGCCCAAAAAATAAATGTTGCATCCAAGCCAAACCTACTTGGGCTTTGGACCTGCAATGCCACTGCATAACTAGCTTGCAAATGCAAAGCCCGGGCCACAAACCCAGCACTCTCTTTTGAAGGCTTTCAGGAGTGAGCTTTTACTCATGCACATTTGTGCAGTGTAAACTGGCATCTATTACATAAGCATTTCCTGATGATAGAGATCTTTTTGAAATGATGACTATATCTCAAGGACAGATTATTTTACTTAGTCTTGTTATAAGCCTCAATACTGACATTGAAATTGTCATTAAAGCTGAACACAATAGCATAAGTGACTTAATGTGTTTGTCGCAACAGGAGCATATTCAATAAACAAATAGAATCTCCCTGCTCTTCCATTCTAAACATAATACAAACAGTTGCAGACATCTCGTGTTCATCATTATTCAAGTGACATATCATGAGAAGGCCCAACTGTAACAGCGTATAATCAAACATGACTCTCAGGGATTTAGAGTGATGGTATTCTCCTTGCAAGTATGCACATCTCTCGTATCGAGGCCATGTGTAAAAGCCTGGTATGGTGATGTGCTTTTAGGTTATGTTGGAGCTGTGACCCGAATACAAGTAAGGTTTAGAGGTTTAACAGAGTCAAGCAGTTTGCGCAGTAAGATTAAACCTCATTTTGTGACACCTATAAGAGGAATACCAGATAGCCACTTAAACTAATGGTTTCATCCCTATTGCAATCTTGCCAGCTTCTAATGACGCTGTGGGTCTGAGTCCAATTATGAGTCCGCCTCAGTGATGTGCTGTGCAGCGACATTGCTGCTGTGACTGGAATGGGAATGAGTGGGTGTGGAGGAATGCTGAACAAAGTTTATTTACACGGCACCGCTGAAAGAACTGAAATGAGAATGGCTAATTTATTCTATATATTGTATAGGAGCCCCTTGAAAATAAGAAACCATGTGAAGGGGTTACCCCTAATATTTTACATATGAATTACAATAACTTAAAAATATACTGTAACTACCAAGTTATCGGCCACATACAGAATTACATTGTTTTAAATTATAGAATGCGTATGTTAAAATGTCTTTTTTGTCCAGCTTCGGATGTCGGACGAAATTCGGTTATCGAACCTCGCGAGATGAGCCGAGAGGACCCGCATGCCAACTGACTCCGTTCGTTATTACGTTCTCGTCACTCTGAGGATTGCATCAACTCTAGTCATGCCTCCAAAGGAAGCAAGCGGGAGCAGTAAAGCCAGCCTAAAACACAAAGACGCTCCTAATGCAATGCGACACTGAGCGCCCAGCGCGCTGCGGTTGCGCGATCAGACCAAAATTAAGATCCCTGCGCACTGAGGTACATTATTACTTTAATATTTTCTACTTTTTAGCGACCGTTCTGTCACAATAATGCGACCAGCGCAGTGCAGTTGCGCGGTCGACGGCGCGCAACGGTTGCGCGTTCGGCGGTGCGCTGCAGTTGCACGATCGGACAAAATTAAGCTCCCTGCGCACTGATGTCCACTTAAATTTAGGAAAGTACAGCAGGACTTTAAATTTATTTTCTAAATTTCAGCGACGGCTCTGTCACAATAATGCGACCAGCGCAGTGCAGTTGCGCAGTCGGCGACGCGCTACGTTCGGCGGTGCGCTGCAGTTGAGCGATTGGACAAAAATGCTCAAATGAAAAAATGCTTAAAAAAGGCGGGTTTTTTGGCTTGGAACGGATTAATTTGTTTTCCATTATTTGTAATGGGAAAATATGATTCAGAATTCGAACGATTCACTTCTCCAACAGCCCTCTGGAACTGATTGTGTTCGAAAACCGAGGCTCCACTGCATTGTTAAACACGCCTGCCTCACAGTCATGACATCTGGGTTTAAATTTCAGTTGTAACATCTCTGTGTGTTGTTTGTATGTTCTCCATGTGCTTGCATGTGTTTCTATGGGTGCTATAAAATTAGTTTATGTGCTGTAATGTGTTTTTTTGTTCATCCAACATTCAAAATGAGGAGTGGGAGAGATTTCTTTTTATTTTCCATTCGGCATTAAACTCAGTGTTAAATGACCAGAAACACAGTCCTTAAAACTGCAACAGTAACTGCAACTGGAACCATGTATTTTGAAAGGAGACATGCTCACCTTGCTTTCCACTAACCAGCTCAGTGGCCTAGTAGTAGAGTGTCCGCCCTGAGACTGGAAGGTTGTGGGTTCAAACCCCGGCCGGGTCATACCAAAGACTATAAAAATGGGACCCATTGCCTCCCTGCTTGGCACTCAGCATTAAGGGTTGGAATTTGGGGGTTAGATCACCAAATGATTCCCGAGCGCGGCACCGCTGCTGCTCACTGCTCCCCTCTCCCCCAGGGGATGGATTAAAATCACATGGGGATGGGTTAAATGCAGAGGACAAATTTCACCACACCCAGATGTGTGTGTGACGATGATCATTGGGACTTTAACTTTAACTTTAACTTCCGCAAGTTTTTTTTTTTTTTATTTCAGCTCTTTGCTGATTGATTCATGCCGCTCTCTGTATGCTCAGGTGACTGTGACCAGACTCAATCACAACCACAGCGTTAAGTCTGGATTTCCAGGCTAATACAATAATTGTAAATAATTGTAAAATATCATTATAATTTTGTGATATTGTGGATTTTTGTTTCTCTTCATTTGACGTTGGAATAGTTAAATTTTGTTTCCTCCGGTTCCTTGTTAAAATATTTTGATTATCTTTTTAGTTTTTCATTGTCTGGTTGAGGATTTTAGATCAGGAGCTGTTGTTAATATTTGTCAACAGTGGGCTTGTGAATTTTTTAGCATTTTGGCATTTGAGACGTACTTGGCAGGAACATTTTGGCGGTAAATGGGTCCTATGTCTCTTGGCTTGCCTAGGAATTCACGATCCCAAAGTCTGAGCATTTTTGCTTGAGCTGTTGCTCCCGTGACCTCTTCATAAGCAGACGAAGATGGATAGATGTTTTGAATGAACACTGTCTTACGACCTACGTGATTAACTGTCCGCAGCTTATCTATTGATTCAGCTGCTCATTGTGTGTGCGTCTGTGTGAGTGGGTGTACGCTTACGAATGTGTGCTTGAGTGTGAGCGAGAGTAATTAGGCCACAAGTCATGGTTATCACAGCGCCACAGATGGGGAGATGCACAATACAACCAGTCAGTATCTGTGCTCACTTAGTCTCAGATCATTGTGCCGTGCGACTGGAGCTGGACAGATGACTCCATTATTTTTCGCTGTCTATGCATGCAAGTTTATTTATGATGACATTACCTCCTGGGCAGGACTTAGGTGTACAAATTTATGTCCAGGTAGATATTCCAGTCATAGCAATTACAAGAGATACAGACTAAAGTACAGTAACATTTTACTTGATTTTACTGAAAAATGTGAGGGTCTTATTTCAGTTAATTGTGGACAAGGATGTTCACCCCCAAATTTTCTTTTTAATATTAACTTTTTTGCAGCCCAACCTGCCAAAACACAGTATTCCTGTGTTTATCTACCTCAGGTTAAGACCATTTTGCCACTTGCCTATGACTGTAAATGACATCACCGTTGCCGTCTCAGGTCATAGCCAATCACGGCTCACCGGTCTTTTCAATCTCAGTCATAATTGGTTGTGACCTGGCAACTGTGGCGTCATTTGCAATTGACAGCACAATGGCCTGAGAGGGATAAACATATGGAAATTTTGCTGCTTAACTCAAGTTTCAGTTTCATCACGCTATTGTGTGTTATGGATGAATGAATGGATGGATGGATGGATGGATGGATGGATGGATGGATGGATGGATGGATGGATGGATGGATGGATGGATGGATGGATGGATGGATGGACGGACGGACGGATGGATGGATGGACGGACGGACGACGGATAAACATAGATCTTCAGTTTAGCTTTAAAGTCGTTTTCTCTAGGCATCTGCTTGTACAGTTTGGTGACATTTTTTTTTCAAAAACATTTCTGTATACAGAAGCTCTCATTTTGAAAAAGACACACTGACATTCATCAATTTATGCATGCAATTTCTAAGTGGTCCACAAAAAAACAAGACAGCTGTGATCACTCTACTGATTAAAAAAAGTGAATGACATGCTGTAACACTGTATTACTCTCTATTAATTTTTTGTTGTAAACTACCGCATTTTAAAGCTCAATGGTCTGAGAAGCTGCTTAACAGCTGTCACATTTCAAAGCTCGACTTTACTATTGAACTGCAATCATCGTAAATTACAAAAATGTATAATGGACGCTTCAGGCTTCTTGCATGATTTAATGAGATAGTCACTGTAATGTTGAATTTTTATTTCATATTGTCATTGCTGCCTCTTGTTGACTGAAAGGAAGAGAAACTAACAAATTCACAGTCTAGAACAACTTAATTTATCAAAATATTTGCCTATCTTCATCCATTCCAGTATTCAAGTGAATAAAATGTCAACGACAAAAAAAGGATAGCAGGGGGAATGATGGTTTTGGTACGTGTCAAGATGCCCAGAAATGTAATACCGTAAACAAAAATGTAAAAAGTTAAGATAAGTGTGTTATTGTAAATGTTCCGCACATTGTAAAAAGATGGAGGACTTTAAATCCCAGTTGGGAACAATCATGCAAGGACATATTATTTGCATAAAAAGAGGAGAACAGAGGTGTGCACATGTGCGTTTGTGTGTGAGTGTCACACTGAGAGAGGTGTTTAATTAAAAATCCAGGGTCCCCAGTGAAATGACTGACAGCAGAAGAGATTCACACGCACATATATGCACACTCACTCACACACTCACACAGACTAACCAACCAACCCCGCAACCATGAAGCGCGTCATATGAAAGTTCCAAGTCTTGATACAAAAAGCTTAATAGAGATTAAAGGTTTCAGAAGCAGGAATTTTCAAACTTGAAATTCAGCACTGATTGCTTAGCTCAAAGATTTAAAAGAAAAATATTCATCAAATTAAAAAAGAAAAAGGTAAAATACTTACCATCCGATTGTGTGGTGACAATGATGTTCTCTGAGGCAGTGCCGGGTCCAAAGCGGTTTATAGCCAAAACAGAAACGGTGTACTGTGTGAATTTATTGAGTCCCTCCATCTTATAGTTCAGTCCATTGACATCGACACTCTGAACACACACAAATAAGAGGAATTAGACTTTTTGGTCGATTTTTTTACCAAAGAAAGACACATTCTTGATATACAGTATAAAATATAATTTAACGATTCCAACAGAAAACTGGGCAGGCAGTGACAATAAATGAATGAACGAAAAGTTTAAATAGAGAAAATGATGGCTGATGGCAGCCAGTAGACTATGTAACTCAATTAAAAAGTTGCAAGTCACGCCAGGCTAAACATCATATAATAAATAGCATACATATTTGTTTATTTCCATGGTGTCACTGTCTGATATTCATGTCAATTCAATTTTTCAAAATCTGTCGGCCTGAACACCTATTGTGCCGGAATTAGATTTAGCCATACAGTAGTTTGGATGAATTTCTGTCCCCAAATTGTCAAACATGACTTGGGCACATTTTGGCTACCCGGACGCACAATAATCTGCCAAATTCCAACTGTATTGTAAATCTTTGTAGGTGAATTTCACTTTCCATTTTTAGTTGCCCATCAAAAAACAAAAACGCAAACAAATGGGAAAATGACTGATTGCTAAGTTTATTAAATCAAACACACAAAAATGATAAAATGCCACATCAGATAACCAAAAAGACATGGAAAAATGTGCAAGGCTTGGAATTTAATATTTAATCTAATATTTAATTGATATGGCTAATAGTTAATTGTTCGGCTTTACATAACCTAAAAGTTTGTAACTGGCAGGAGTGACGATATGTTTGCTCTTTAGACCCCACAATTAGTGCGGTTCACAATCATGATCCATCAGATAATCAATCAGGCATATTATATTCGGGGCAAACGTGTTTTAAGCGTAATCGGTTACATGCATTAGGTCTAACATGGAAGATATGCACACACTCCTGTTTGTCTAATCACGCTGTTTTCACCTCATTTACATCTAGTACATGGAGGATCACATGCAAATTAGTACAGGGGTCCCCAAACACTTATAAATTGGAATTGTGTAAAAATGGGGTGTGATTTGCATGCATAGTGTATGGTGGTGACCTGTTCCTTGCTTGAGAGGCTCTCTGTCCAGAGCACTCTGTAGCCCAAGATAGGTCCATTTGGAGCACTGGGGGTCTCCCAATTTATCTGGATGGAGGTTGGCGACAGAGCTTCAGCACGTAGTGACTGTATCCTACTGGGTACCTGGACTGTATGAAAGAAAAGGGGGGGACGCAGCTCTTATAAAATCAGGATGTGTCTGTGTGCGTGTGCACATACGCATGCGTTATACGTACATATACATATGTTATGTGTGTTGTGTATCACCCTCATACAAGGTTGTTGCAAAATGTAGAAACGCATTTTAAGAAATTCTAATATTTTGAATTACAGACTGAATATTAAATCCAACCCAAATTTATCTTCTCCTGATATTTGATAAACATTGCAATAATTGACTTGTAATTTCACTTTAAGCGAAACTCCTTTTTTTTAACAAGACAAACTCAGTGTAATAACAAAACATGTATAAACACACAAGAGAAAAGAAATCAGAAAACAAGCTCACGGTCTGGTTTAGTTGTGATCCTCAAGGCACTGGAGCTTTCTCCTGGTCCGACATCATTGTAAGCAATGACTCTGAAGGTATAAGTCTCCTCTGGCTTCAGGTTGGAAACCATCAGCTCCAAAGACTCAGGCTCCGACACATTTACTGACCTCTCCCTGTAACAGGAAAACAATAAAGATAATTTTGTCATTCGACACATCAAGATTCAATTTCTTCCTCAAATACGATTATGTTGTAGACTGTCATTTGCATTTAGGACTCATCTAGATGGCCTTAACTGTCTAATGCTCTAATACTCCATTTAGCCTGTTAAAAAATGACAAAATCAATATTCTATTTTTAAATTCCACAACATTAAAAAGACAACCTCATTATATTTTGTTACAATGCAGATAATCTAGGTGTAATTTAGCCAATCGCCCAGTAACTACAGTTAATCCAACAATTACAGCATCACTGCATTCTTGCAATCAATTACCAAAGCAAAGATGAGACAAAACTAGCTGCAAGTGACACCGTTTCATGGAGTATCATTCAAATTGCACTTCTTGCACTGACGAGAGAAAAAGATGACGGGAATCCATTTTTGGACTTCATGATGTCTTTAGAGATGTAGATTAACTGTTTAAAAATACTGAACAGCATTGTATGGCTGTTAACCGTATTCAAAATTAATGAATTTTAATTTCCCGCATGTCATTGCTGACAAGAAAGTTAAGTGTTCATGTCTGTTTCTGTTGATGAGACGTGAAATGAGAATGTGAATATTACGCTTATAACTTTTACATAGTCACCAATCTATCCCAGTCAACTAGCTGTGTTCAAAGCAGGTGCGCAAGCCTGGCATCCCATATACAATGATATATTACACTTAAAAAGTTTGGGATTTAATATTTCATTAGAACTTGGAATACGGTGAAACTATCACCCATTTTTTTTTTTTCAAACACTACCCACACAATTTCCAAGACAATCTTTTGGAAGGAAGGAAGGAAGGAAGGAAGGAAGGAAGGAAGGAAGGAAGGAAGGAAGGAAGGGACGGAGGGTGGGAGACAGAGAGAGAGAGAGAGAGAGAGAGAGAGAGAGAGAGAGAGAGAGAGAGAGAGAGAGAGAGAGAGAGAGAGAGAAAGAAAGAGTTAGAGAGTTGGAGTACCATTTTTGCTATCGCACTATAGTGACTTCAACTGCCAGAACACTGGCAGAGCGAGGAATTTTCCCCCCTCTTTTTCCAACCATATTTCAGTGTACCAGAGACAAATTCCCTCTGTGTTTTACCATACATAGTACTTGGACAATAAAAACAAACTATGATTACTATGAAACTATGGTTGCATTTTGCTGTCGTTCCAGACATTGCATTAATGGTGTTATTTTTAAATTGTAAACAGTGATCTCTTGCTATTTTGCGGTTCGTCTTTCACGGCCTCACGGTTTTATATAAAATACTGCTATTTCAGATAATTCAGCGTATCGCGGCTTTTTGCGGCGACACTTGGGGTTTGTCTGCCTATTTGACTTTGCAGCACACTATTGGCCGGTAGAGGAGACGAAAAAGACCAATGGGAACACATTGATCTATATCCTTGCCGCTGATTGGCTTGGAGCTGTAAGAGCAGTTCTAACCAAGATTTATCTCAGCCTCCCGCAGTCCGCAACGTAATAATGCAGACTGAATTAGCAGCATCTCTGATTCAAGCTGTTTTGTCATGAACGAGGCAAGACAAGACAACCAAATGCACGCAGGCTTTATTTGGGGAAAGGAAAAAGGAGACAAGGAGGGCTGGAATGCCAGCAGAGCAGGATGACGAGGCAAGTTGACGCGCGTCGTGCAGCGTCCAGAGCAGGTCATAAAAACAGGCTTTCGCTAAACAGCGAATCAGGAAACAGGCAAGCACTACACAGCAAGCAAACGGGAATCAAGTGGCATAGCAGAAAATAATGCACTAAAGAATGTCTCTAAAAGTCAGTTTGACTTTAAAATGTTCAATACAATAAAGTGTTTGAAAATACAATAAAGTGTTTAATAATACAATTATAAAAGTCTTGTGCGGATATCATAAAAGTATTGACACCACATCGCAGATTTTCACCTATCACGGGTGGTCGTGGAATCAATTATCAGCAATAAAAGATCACTGCATTTTCATTTTTATCCTTCAATATGGAAATCACTGTAATTTCTTTATAATAATTTACATAAAAAAACATGGGGTGAGGGGAAAAAAAAGACAATTCCTCACACCACCTAAATCACTTTGTACTCATCACTTTAAAGTATTAATCAAGTCACAAAATGATTAATAAAACATACAGGAGAACCTCAGTAAAACAAGTATATCTTTAAAGTGTGTGATATGTACAATACATCCCTCCTCCACTTGTTCAAATAGAACAGGTCAAGCATCATGAAATGCACCAAGGTTGTTAATCAGCAGCTGATCATCTCCTCTCACAAAGACTATGTGAACCATCTGTGCACTTTCGAGGCCGTTAGTTTCCCATTATTACATTTCTGCTCTAGCAAGACGTAAGGCCACCTGCCATGTAGCTGCTTCTGTGCGTCTTGTTTTCCGTAGTGAATAATTAAACTCAGATTATTTTGAAGGTAAGTCAGTGTCTGTGAGTTGGTCTTCATCATTGTTAACTGAATAAATACAGTAAATGGCCTATTTTATATGTTTCAATTTTAGTTTTTTATTGAAGCGGTGTTACAATTTTGTCATATTGTTTTGTTTTTGTTCTTGTTGAGAAAATTTGTCATATCTGCCTATTCAGACAAGACATATTTTTAAGATTTTTGTATTTTTTGGCATACTTATACATATACTACAGTCAAGGTAGAAGATGAAGACGACTAAGAAGTAAAACAAAAAAAGGAAGCAGAAGAAAAATAGTGCTTTTTAAAAACACTACACAAAACTGAAAATCAACCAAACAGTAAGAATGCGAGCTTTGCTCCATGCCAATGTTGCTCTACCGCAACAGTGAAACTGCAAACAATTTCACAAAGGGAACACTGGGGAAAACTAACAGAGACCGTGAAGAATTCACTCCACCAACGGCATCCGGCCACCAAGCTAGAAGGAGCCGCACAGTTATTCACACAGCGCCATAACTGAAGCCAAAAAAGTGCCTCGGTGCTGGGGGTGGATGGCAACCGCAACTGATGAAACAGCATTCACCACAGTGCAGCAGATAATTAGTGCTGGTACCTGACACTTGCACCGCACTACCAGTCATGCACAAGCAGGGGAGAGGCTGATATGAGCATAAATTTAAAATAATTTCTCTTAAGTAATTCAAGTATGGGCGGCTCGGTGGCGCACTGGGTAGCACGTCCGCCTCACAGTTAGGAGGGTGCGGGTTCGATTCCACCTCCGGCCCTCCCTGTGTGGAGTTTGCATGTTCTCCCCGGGCCCGCGTGGGTTTTCTCCGGGCGCTCCGGTTTCCTCCCACATTCCAAAAACATGCTTGGTAGGCAGATTGAAGACTCCAAATTGTCCCTAGGTGTGAGTGTGAGTGTGAATGGTTGTCTGTCTCTGTGTGCCCTGCGATTGGCTGGCAACCGGTTCAGGGTGTCCCCCGCCTACTGCCCGATGACGGCTGGGATAGGCTCCAGCACGCCCGCGACCCCCGTGGGGACTAAGCGCTTCAGAAAATGGATGGATGGATAATTCAAGTATGTGTGTGCGTGTGTGCGTGTGTGCGTGCGTGCGTGCGTGTGTATGTATATATATATATATATATACTCATATATATATGAGGGCCAGGGACAAGGCTTTCAGAGCGGGGGATGAGGCTGGCTTGAGGACAGCGAGGGCCGACCTGTCCCGGGGCATCAAAGAAGCGAAAAAGGCATTCTCGTGCAAGCTCTCCACCCACTTCAAGGACAGCAAGGACGCACGTAGCCTTTCTTTGCTCACTTCGACGCCCAGAACAGCACTTGCCCGCTGAAGACCACTCCCCGCCCACACGAGCAGCCCCTGCACCTCTCTGCCGACGGTGTGAGGAGAGCGCTTGCCGCTATTGACACCCGTAAGGCGGCGGGCCCTGACAACATCCCGGGTCGAGCGCTGAAGGACTGCGCTGGGGAGCTGTCGGGTGTCTTCACGGACATCTTTAACGTTTCCCTGCAGCAGGCCATCGTCCCCTCGTGTTTCAAGGCTGCCACCATCGTTCCTGTGCAGAAGAAACCTGCACCGTCCTGCTTCAATGACTACCGCCCTATGGCACTGACGCCCATCATCATGAAGTGCTTTGAGTGGCTGGTCATGGAGCACATCAAGTCCGTTCTCCCCCCCACCATTGACCCTTTCCAGTTTGCGTACCGTGCCAAGCGGTCCTCTGAGGATGCCATCTGCTCTGCCCTCCACTCGGCCCTCACCCACCTGGAGAGAAAGGACTCATATGTGAGGTTGCTGTTTGTGGACTTCAGCTCTGCCTTCAACACCATTGTGCCGCAGCGACTCATCTGCAAACTCGACGAGCTGGGCCTCAGTACCTCCCTCTGCAACTGGCTACTGGACTTCCTCTGTCAGAGGCCTCAGGTGGTGCGTGTTGGCGACAAAATCTCCGCCAGCATCACGCTGAGCACGGGGGCCCCCCAGGGCTGCGTGCTCAGTCCATTGCTCTTCACCCTGCTGACGCATGACTGCACTGCGACCTACAGCGACAACCGCATAGTGAAGTTTGCTGACGACACGACTCTGGTGGGTCTCATCACGAAGGGCGACGAGACTCGGTACAGGTCGGAAGTTGACCTTCTGACCACGTGGTGCAGGGACAACAACCTCCTGCTGAACGTCAATAAGACCAAGGAAATCATTGTTGACTTCCGGAAGGGTCACACAACACACCTGCCGCTGATCATCGACGGTGCTGTGGTGGAGAGGGTGAGCTGCACCAAGTTCCTGGGGGTGCACATCAGTGAGGACCTCTCCTGGTCCGCAAACACCTCGTCACTGGCAAAGAAAGCTCAGCGTCGCCTGTACTTCCTGCGGAAGCTCAGGCGTGCATGTGCTCCTCAGGCAGTCCTTTCTACATTCTACCGTGGCACCATTGAGAGCGTCCTCACCAGTTGCATCGGTGTCTGGGGTGGTAACTGCACTGAACAGAACTTGAAGGCCCTGCAGCGCATAGTGAATACGGCTGGTAAGATTATTGGTGCTTCGCTCCCCTCCCTGAAGGACATTTACACCTCCCATCTCGCCCGCAAGGCAACCTCGATTGCGAGTGATGTGAGTCACCCGGCTCACTCTTTGTTTGACCTTCTGCCCTCTGGGAAGAGGTACAGGAGCCTGCGCTCCCGCACCACTAGACTCGTCAACAGCTTCTTTCTCCAGGCTGTTAGGACCCTGAACTCGCTACCCCCTTCTGCGTAGCGTGCGGCACTGTTGCGCTATTTTCTGGACTGTCTGCTGTACGCTCACTTGCTCCTCTTATTTATTTATTGTTGTGTTATTTATTCATTATTTATTCATTACGTTGTTGTTTACTTGATTGTCTATTGTGGGCCATGGCTTGTCACCGTGGGATAGGGGGGAACGTAATTTCGGTTTCTTTGTGTGTCTTTGGCATGTGGAGAAATTGACAATAAAGCTGACTTTGACTTTGACTTTGATATATATATACATACACACACACACGTAAATAATCTATATACCATATTTCCTGGACTATAAGTCACAGTTTTTTTCCATAGTTTGGCCAGTGGGTGCGACTTATAATCAGGAGCGACTTATGTGAAATTATCAACACATTATTACTTGATCATTAAACCATTACTTACTTATTAGTAGTTTATGACTTCACATTATTTTCACTTTAAACCGCATGAGGGCCTGTGGGTTAATTGGAACTGCAACTGACGATGAGTCTGACATCCACTGACTTCCACCATCCACTGACTTCAGGAGTCAGCGAAGTTGTTTATAAGTGACACAGAGGATGCCGATTTTGATGGATTTAATGATTTGGAGTGACATGGGTGGTTCAAGAAACGTATTTATATAATAGTTATTTGATATATAGTTTATATATAGTTATATAGGCCTGTGGAATAATTGGAACCACAACTGACGATAAGTCCGACGTCAGCGCCGCATATACTTCCAGAGTCAGCAGCGGCGTTGTTTATAAGTGACACAAAGGACGAATATTTCGATGGATATAATGATTTGGAGTGACACAGATGGGTTGATAAACTTGTTTTTATGTTATAGTTATTTTATTATTTTCACTTTAAACCGCATGAGGGCCTGTGGATTAATTGGAACTGCAACTGACGATGAGTCTGACATCCACTGACTTCCACCATCCACTGACTTCAGGAATCAGCGAAGTTGTTTATAAGTGACACAGAGGATGCCGATTTTGATGGATTTAATGATTTGGAGTGACACGGGTGGTTCAATAAACTTATTTATATAATAGTTATTTGATATATAGTTGATATATAGTTTATATATAGGCCTGTGGAATAACTGGAACTGCAACTGACGATGAGTCCGACGTCAGCACCACATGCACTTCCGGAGTCAGCAGTGGCGTTGTTTCGAAGCGACACAAAGGACGGAGATTTCGATGGATTTAATGATTTGGAGGATGGTTTGATAAACTTGTTATTTATGTTATAGTTATTTGAATAACTGTTAATATGTTATGTCAGGCACGTTCTCAGTTTCTCGTTTGTGTTTATGAAACGTTAGCATACCGTATCGTTTAGCGTGTTGTTGCCTATTCATGTCTGTTCTTGGTGTTTGTCAAATAAAGTCCACCCCAAAAATACGACTTGTACTCCGGTGCAACTTATATACGTTTTTTTTTCTTCTTCTTTATTATGCAATTTATGGCTGGTGCAACTTGTACTCCGGAGCGACTTATAGTCCGGAAAATACGGTATTTATGCAACCATCAATTCATTTTCTGTACCGCTTGTCCCCACGAGGTTCACGGACGTGTTGGAGCCTATCCCAGCAGTCATCGGGCAGTAGGCGGCGGACACCATGAACCGGTTGCCAGCCAATCGCAGGGCACACATATCCATCCACACTCGCACTCACACCTACGGGCAATTTGGAGTGCTCAATCAGCTTACCAAGCATGGTTTTGGGATGTGGGAGGAAACCGGAGTGCCTGGAGAAAACCCATGCGGGCACAGGGAGAACATGCAAACTCCACAGAGGGAGGGATATATAAAACCCTACGGCAGTTTTAAATAAAGTGCATGCGGAGGGCTCATGCCTGCCTTTGGAAGTTGTAGAACACGGGTCACCATGTCCGGTCCTCGAGGGCCCCTATCCAGCCTGTTTTAGATGTATCCCCACTGCAACACACCTGATTGAAATCATCAAGATCGTTATAAGGCTTTTACAGAGCTTGCTGATGAGGTGAATTAGGTGTGTTGTAGTAGAGTTGCACCTAAAACAGGCTGGAAAGGAACCATTGAGGACTGGAGTTCTGATTAAGCTTGACACCACATATGTGCGTCTGGAATAACCCAATTGAACTTGTCAAGCTCCTGCCCAGAACATATTGGTTGGTTCGACCAACCATATCACTGATGCTGAAAAGGTGAAGGAAAACAATGACAAATGCAGGGTTCATTTTTTGGGATCTAGCAAAGAGCCTTTTTTTTTTTCATTTACGTCCCAAAAGAAAACCTTGTTAAATATCACTAACATTATAATATTCACCTAGGAATTAAATTGTAATTATGATAAGAAGGTATTGATTCAAACTCTCCGTCCATATATTGTAGAGTAAAATACAATATTTCTTTAAAAAAAAAAAATATATATATATATATATATATACATATATATATATATATATATATATATATATATATATATAATGGGCTTTTTAGTATCAAATTGGATTTTTTCAGTAAATAAATATTTTCCTCTTTTCTCCCCTTTATCTGCCCTCTTGTATTTGTGGATTTTAATTAACCGTAATATTTACGCTCCATCTCTCCCTCACTCCCCTCTACTTTCATGCAAGTTATTAGTACTGACAAAAGCGTTTGTATATTCTGCCTTTTTTTCTAAGTCTTTAAGATTGACATATTTTGTGATGTTTCATGGTGAAAACTCAAAGGCTTTACAGTCCATCCTAACACTTACATTCCTAAAATACTGCAGGCCTAGTCCCTCAGGTAACAAAGCTTAAAAGCCTGGATGTGAGAGCATTCAGCTGGAGCTCCCAACTGTCAGAGGTTACCATTTAACATCAGCGGGGGACTTGCCAATGTCACCCAGAGAGTTTTTACTAAACATTCAGAGCTGCTGTGTGCAGCAGAGCTGTAATGAAGGGATACAAGTACCGTCTCTGACATACCGTTAGTATACACCACTTACACGATCAGTCCTTTCTATCAGCAGCTTTCAGACGAAGGGCTTATGCACTATAGCATAGATTCAACTACTTTTTGAGCCAGCCCAAAGTAATTGAAACAAGAAACATTATTTTCACGTTGTTGCAGCACTATTCCAGAGGTACAGAAACCACGCACAACCAGGTACACAGCTTTTGTTTATATTGCATTGCAACAGTTGTTCCACCTGTACATTACTTCCAATATGTAGCATTTTTCATTTATAAAATGATTACTTTTTATTTTATTTAAATAATTTCTGAATAGTTTAAATGTTTTGTCCGCTTATTTTTTGCATGTTTTATCCCTACATCTCTCTCTCTCTATTTGAAAATTAAAGTGTTGTTAGACAATCAAATGTATATCTTTAGGTCATATAGTTGTTGGAAGTGACAAAAAAAATACATATAATACATATGTATTATTAACATTGGTCCGACGATTAATCGGTAAACTTTTTTTCTGTCTACCTGTCCGTCTGTCTATGGCACACTTACAGCTACAGTTGGTTTTAAGAGTTCAAATAAAGGTGGACTGCTAAAGTGACCCCACATCCTTGGGTTTTTCAGTAGGCAGCACACAAAGTTTGTACATCTCTTCCAAAATAACTGCCCACCAACTCCAAACAAGGAAGGTGTAGCCATTGCTACTAAAACTTTGATTACCTTTTCATTTGCAGTCCGCATTTACTTAGCGCTCAATTAATTGAAGCTGTTAAGTTCTCCTCATGGATCACAGCTATAGCACAAGCTTCTCTTTATTGCTCTTTTGAACAGAGATGGTGGAAAGTCAGAATTAAAATAGGCCCCAGGGTGAAATCATCTGAGCATAGTATTGATAGCTCTGCACTTGGCAAATTAAGACAACAGATTTAGTTTTATCTAGGGCAACATAAGCATTATCTTGCATTCTTTACATCCCTGGCAAAGCAGTAGGACAATACATACAGCTCTGTACCTATCTGGACGTCGGGTTTGATGGTTAAGGATTATTTCCATTCTATTTAATAAGAGTGAAAGTGAAACATTTTCAGACATAAAGGCTTGATGTCAGAGAGATCAGTCAGAGGTTACTAATGATGTGGCCTGGTTTACAATTCCTTCATTCCAAGTACAAGAGGTCAGGGCTATGTGTGGGCCAATCGACACCAAACTCATCCAATCATTATTTTTTTTTGTGCAACTGAGGCACAAGCATGCTGGAGGAAAAAAAAAGAGCCCTTCCCCCAAAAATATAGCTTTACTCAACTTGTTCTGGAAGAATCACTAAAGGAGAGCTGTTGTGCACTTTTTCCCCCACCACAGTTTCATTTTCACCTTTTTAGTAAACCCTGTCTTTTGTTGAAGGGCGGTAGTTTATCAATTTACAATAGCTGCCCTCTGACTGTTTGAACAGATTTTTCTATCTCTCGAAAAAGCTGCCATGACTGCGATACTTTAGTTCAGGGGTGTCAAACTAATTTTTTTTTCACAGGCCGCATTGCAGTCATAGCTTCTTTCGGAGGGCCATTATGACTGTCAACCCAAATAAATGTATGAGCACCTCATATTATATACAATAAAAGCTACAAAACAAACTGAGAAATAACTCGTTTTCAAATCAGACGAGTAAAAACTGGTCAAATATTTAAAAAAAAAAGATATTAAAAGTGAAGACAATTCACAATTCTAGTAATGACACACGAATTTGATGCACAAGTTGTCTTTGCGGGCCACATAAAATGATGTGGCGGGCCGTATCTGGCCCCCGGGTCTTGAGTTTGACACGTGCTTTAGTTGTTGGAAACCTCGAATTGACAAAGCTGTAGTACATCTGATTTCTGATCATATATATATCATATATATATATATATATATATATATATATATATATATATATATATATATATATATATATATATATATAGATAGATAGATAGATAGATAGATAGATAGATAGATAGATAGATAGATAGATAGATAGATAGATAGATAGATAGATTTATAGATACATAGATAGATAGATAGATAGATAGATAGATAGATAGATAGATAGATAGATAGATAGATAGATAGATAGATAGATAGATAGATAGATAGATAGATAGATAGATAGATAGATAGATAGATGTCTTTGCTCTCATTTAGCTTAATAACGTGCTAAGACTTTTCCCATGTCGATAAAAGGCCTCTCTATAAACTTTGACTCACATACCAATTTTGATGAACTCGTCTCCTTTGAAATAGGAAGTATTTTCATTTTACATACTGTTGAAAAATGATCATATTTGAGTTCAGGAAAGCAGCAAAAAGTTGGGAAGATGGGAGTCGAAACAAACGTGTTCCTGTATATCAACTGTTTATGTGAGACATGAAACTCTTTGGCTGGAAGTTACAGATATAGAATCAAAGACAAAGTGAATCAAGACAAATAAAGTACTCTTACCTCTCAATGCTATCTTGGGAGTAATAAACACCGTAAGTCTGTATAGATCCTCCGGTGTCCTCTGGGGGTCGCCAGCTGAGTCGGACAAATCGGCTGGACACTAGGACAGGGACCAGGTCGCGGGGGGCAGAGGGAAGGGCAACGCCTGGGCTGGGGGACACTGGTGGGGGATCAGAGGAGGAGGAGTAAGTCAAAGGGGTGCCAGAAGGAGCAGGCGGAGCAGGAGGTGGGCGGGGAGGAGAAGGTGTGTGGACAGGTCTATACTGAGTGGGTGTGGCTTCTGTGAACGGTTCATACAGGGTAGAGGGAGGGACCAGATGCGGGGAGGACAGGGAGAGCATCGCAGCAGGAAATGGAGGAGAGGAGCAGCAATGAGGTGGCAAAGCCAAGTAAACACAAAAGGATAAAATAATGGATGATAGGAACAAATCAGGAACATAAAAGACATGGAAGAGACAAGAAGGAAGAAAAAGGAGGAAGAAGAATAATGGTAAAGAAGATCCCAGACAAGAAAAAATAGTGGCAGAAATTCTTGCATATATATTCAGTAGTTAGTAAGACAATTTAAGTAGGTAAACATAGACATAGGCATCTCATATACTAAGTAATCCTTAAAACTTAGAGGCGAAAAGATAATCATGACATTAAAAATCCCGTCTGGGTTCTTGAACATCCAAGTCAATTTATTAACAGTCCATTTAAATCTACTTTAATGTTGCCAATATCAAATGATACTGCGCTTATGCATTTAGTAGGGGCTCATGTCAATGAACGAGTACACACTGGAAATAAACACGTAACAACATTGAGCAACATCATTTTTATGCATGCCTTGCTATTCACTTCAGCACTGTGTTATACAGGGTAATGGTACCAGTATAGTACCGGGATATTTCGGCGGCATGGTATCATTTTTTTTAGCACCAGATTTAAAAAAAAAAAATACTGTCTACTGAAATGTGGCAGTGCTTGGCAGGGGTGCTTCTGCATGTATGCACTGTGAGAAGATGAAAACGACAAAATGGTTCAGCTTTCACCACCATAAAAAAAAAGTTGGCTTCAAGCAGAGAAGGCCTCGCTGTCGCATCGCTTATTGAAAAGCATAATGCGCAAAGTGTCATACTGAACTCTTTGGAACTCTTGGACAGCAAAGTGACCGACATGGCAAAGTCTGTCTATAAGGCTTGTTTTAAAACTACCGTGGCTCGAGGTGGGAATACGTCCAAACTGGCTAAGCACCTCGCTGACCAGCATCCAGTTTCAGGCTGTGATTTAACACTACACTTAAAAAGTCAGAGTGTGAATTATTTTGTTCCCAATTTGTAGAATTTGACAGGCCATTTCACTAGTTGGGGGCGGACAACACGCACGCACGCACACACACACACACACACACACACACACGCACACACACACACACACACACACACACACACACAAACACACACACACACACACATGCACACGCACACACGCACACACACACACACACACACACACACACACACACACACACACACAGTCACGCACACACACGCACACACATACACACACTTAAAGCAATGTGCTCATTAGCAATTAAATGAACATATTTGCCTGACATTAACAGTGAAATTGTATTGTTAATATCAACAGTAGTTGACTTGAACTGTAGTCAAATAGGTTAATATGGTATGCAATATAATAGCTTAAACAGTGAATGCATAAATGCATTTAAATTGACATTTATACAGGATTCAGGCATTGAGCTCACATTTCAAATTAAAAGTGCATTTTTAACTTCCAAATGGGCTAATTTGGTGTCCAAACAGGATGGAGATCATACAGCTGCATTTCTAGACATGAACATCTTCATAACTTGCTCAATACTATATTACAGTAGACGTCATACTACATAAAAAGCCAGGCATTATTTTTATGTTCAATAATGTTGAATGATGTTTATATATGCTGGTGTGAAGTGTTAATGTTTAAAATGTTATTTTCTGATGAAGTATATCCTAATATTTTGAATTAATAATACATTTAAAAAATATGAAAAACATTGTCAGTTTATTTTTGCAAGTTCTGCTAATTTTTTAGATTGTTTTATCAAGGTACTGTTTCGGTACCTGTATTGAGGTACTTTAAGCACATATAGAATCCAAATCAAAATGTTGGTATCGTGACAACACTAGTATATGGATATGATCTAATCACATGTATTTTTTTCTGCTTTCTGCCACCATGACGCATATCTAAATCGAATAATTAAAAAAATCCTAATCGTGAATCATGTACTGTGACATGATAGGCTATCACCCCTTACTGTAATTATTGGGGAATATCACACACATTATACATATTATACACTGCATAAAACCACCCTTTGAAAGCTGATTTTTTTTGTTGCACTCATTCTTTATGAACTTACCTAATTTTCTTTTGGTGTCACTGCTCAAAAACCCAAGTATTATCTGCATAGTAATTTGATATATTGGAATTTACCTTGGTGTTCCACCTCCGACCCTCCCTGTGTGGAGTTTGCATGTTCTCCCCGAACCTGCATAGGTTTTCTCCGGGCACTCCGATTTCCTCCCACTTCTCAAAAACATGCATGGTAGGCTGATTGAGCACGCCAAATTTAAAAAACCCTCGTGGGGACAAGCGGTACAGGAAATGGATGGATGGAATTTATCTTGTTCATCCAGAGACCTTTTTGTGTAAAGAGAAGTTTTCTTACCGTGCTAAATATTTCGACTGTCAACACTCAAGCCCATGGATGTGAAAGATGTCCCTTTCAAGATGCACATATGCCCAGGCTAAGCTATGAGGGTCAAATTCACCTTTTTTTTTTCTTGCTGAACCTACCCTTAATTACTTATTTAGTGGAAAACCTATTCTCTTTTTATATGTACTTTCTGCAATGCCTAAGCAAGCCCATTACTTGGCAGCTACTGTAAGCCAGAAAAGGAACCAAAAGAATAATAACATCTTAATGAAAAGCTAAGCAGGGCTGCAATATTTTCTTGGAGTTTTATTAGAATAATTGGCATATACCCCTCCATGAGTCGTCACCTTACCAAGGTGGAGGGGTTTGCGTGTCCCAATGATCCTAGGAGCCATGTTGTCTGGGGCTTTATGCCCCTGGTAGGGTCACCCATGGCACAAGGGTCCTAGGTGAGGGGCCAGACAAAGCACGGCTCAAAAAGCCCCTTATGAAGAAATACATATATGGACTTAGCTTTCCCTCGCCCGGACGCGGGTCGCCGGGGCCCCCCTCTGGAGCCAGGCCTGGAGGTGGGGCTCGAAAGCGAGCGTCTGGTGGCCGGGCCTTTCCCCATGGGGCCCGGCCGGGCACAGCCCGAAAAGGAAACGTGGGTCCCCCTTTCCATGGGCTCACCACCTGTGGGAGGGGCCAAAGGGGTCGGGTGCATTGTGAACTGGGCGGCGGCCAAAGGCAGGGACCTAGGCGGTCCGATCCCGGGCTGCAGAAGCTGGCTCTTGGGACATGGAATGTCACTTCTCTGGCTGGAAAGGAGCCCGAACTGGTGTGTGAGGCAGAAAAGTTCAGACTAGATATAGTCGGACTTGCCTCCACACACAGGTTGGGTTCCGGTACTAGCCCTCTCGAGAGGGGCTGGACTCTCTTCCACTCTGGAGTTGCCCACGGTGAGAGGCGTCGAGCAGGTGTGGGTATACTTATTGCTCCCCAGCTGGGCGCCTGTACATTGGGGTTCACCCCGGTGAACGAGAGGGTAGCCTCCCTCCGCCTTCGAGTGGGGGGACGGGTCCTGACTGTTGTTTGTGTCTATGCACCAAACAGCAGCTCAGAGTACCCACCCTTCTTGGGGTCCCTGGAGGAAGTGCTGGAGAGTGCTCCTTCTGGGGACTCCATTGTTCTACTGGGTGAAATAAAATGCTCACGTGGGCAATGACAGTGAGACCTGGAATGGCGTGATTGGGAGGAACGGCCCCCCTGATCAGAACCCGAGCGGTGTTCTATTATTGGACTTCTGTGCTCGACACGGATTTTCTATAATGAACACCACGTTCAAGCATAAGGGTGTCCATGTGTGCACTTGGCACCAGGACACCCTAGGCCGCAGTTCGATGATCGACTTTGTAGTCGTGTCATCGGATTTGCGGCCGCATGTTTTGGACACTCGGGCGAAGAGAGGGGCGGAGCTGTCAACTGATCACCACCTGGTGGTGGGTTGGCTTCGATGGTGGGGGAAGATGCCGGTCCGACCTGGCATACCCAAACGCTCTGTGAGGGTCTGCTGGGAACGTCAGGCAGAATCCCCTGTCAGGAAGAGCTTCAACTCCCACCTCCGGCTCTACACCCTCGGCAGGATCCTCGAGGGTGCATGGGAGTTTGCCCAACCAGTCCACATGAGTTTTGTGGACTTGGAGAAGGCATTCGACCGTGTCCCTCAGGAGGTTCTGTGGAGGGTGCTTCGGGAGTACGGGGTGCCTAGCCAACTGATAAGGGCGGTTTGGTCTCTGTATCACCGATGCCAGAGTCTGGTCAGCATTTCCGGCAGTAAGTCGGATTCGTTCCCAGTGAGGGTTGGACTCCGCCATGGCTGCCCTTTGTCACTGATTCTGTTTATAATTTTTATGGACAGAATTTCTAGGCGCAGCCGAGGCGTTGAGGGGGTCCGGTTTGGGGACCTTAGCATCGCGTCTCTGCTTTTGGCAGACAACGTGGTGCTGTTGGCTTCTTCAGGCCGTGATCTCCAGCTCTCACTGGAGCGGTTCGCAGTCGAGTGTGAAGCGGTCGGGATGAGTGTCAGCACCTCCAAATCCGAGTCCATGGTCCTCGGTCGGAAAAGTGTGGAATGCCCTCTCCGGATCGGCTATAAGATCCTGCCCCAAGTGGAGGAGTTCAAGTATCTTGGAGTCTTGTTCACGAGTGAGGGGAGGATGGAGCGCGAGATAGACAGGCGGATCGGTGCAGCATCGGCAGTAATGCGGACCCTGTACCGGTCCGTCGTGCTGAAGAGAGAGCTGAGCCAAAAGGCAAAGCTCTCCATTTACCGGTCGATTTACGCTCCTACCCTCACCTATGGTCACGAGGTATGGGTCGTGACCGAAAGAACGAGATCCCGGATACAAGCGGCCGAAATGAGTTTTCTCTGTAGGATGTCCGGGCTCTCCCTTAGAGATAGGGTGAGAAGCTCGGTCATCCGGGAGAGACTCGGACGCCTCCCTTGGGAGGTGTTCCGGGCATGTCCCACCGGTAGGAGACCCCGGGGACGACCCAGGACGCGCTGGAGAGACTATGTCTCTCAGCTGGCCTGGGAACGCCTTGGGATCCCCTGGGATGAGCTGGATGAAGTGGCTGGGGAGAGGGAAGTCTGGGAGTCCCTCCTAAAGCTGCTGCCCCCGTGACCCGACCCCGGATAAGCGGAAGAAGATGGATGGATGGATGGATGGATGGATGGATGGATGGATGGATGGATGGATGGATGGATGGATGGATGGATGGATGGATGGATGGATAATTGGCACATACTCGAATGTGCCGCAGACAGTGTCATGCTGTCATGTGTCGTCCGGATCACTTCCTGTTTTATTGTGTGATTTTCCTCTCGTTCCAGTCAGTGTGTCCTTCCCCTGTGCGTCCGGTCACGTGAACCCCTGATTCCAAGTGTGTGCACCTGCGTCAATGACCAACTGTCTTCACCTGTGTTCCCCTCCTGTGTCCATATAACCCGCGTCTTTCCTAGTATCCAGTGCCAGTGCGTCTTGCCTTGTAAGAACACTAGCGATCACGAAACCCCCGAATTCCACGTAGAAGCCTTGTTTGTGCGACTTTGATCACCGATGTTAACTTGGTTACATCGCTATCTTGTTTTTGTATTTCCCTCGGTTCGAGGCGCTTTGATTTCCCCTTTTTCTCCCTCGGTTCGAGGCGCCTTAGTTTTCCCTTTTTTCCCTCCTATTGAGGCGTTTTTTGTTCGACTATCAGTGGAGACAATAAAAGCCTTTTTGGACATTGAAATCTCTGCATTCGAGTCCTCTCCCTGCTCTGCGCCTGACAGACAGTTCAGTTAGTCTCTCGTTTTAAGAGTCTGGGCTCAACAAGTAGCCATTTCTGAGCTCTGCCTCTAGTTGCCCTGGTAATTGAAAGCCTTTCTCAAGTAGGCATGCCCTGCAGCAGAGCCGGCTCGCCAATTAGGCACTTTAGGCAAATGCTAAGGGCGCTGTGTCCTACTGGGATCCGGGGAGTTTGAAAGTGGATGTTAAGTGTCCATTCTTCATCCTTGGTGTATTTTTACTGAAACCAGTCAGACCTTCAAATAAGACAAATGAGAACTGTATCTGATTGTAAAGAAATGCATAATAGATACATTTTGGGAAATAAAATCCTTGTGGTTGGAATACCAAAAAAAAAAACAGAAATAGCTCCATTTCTCACTTTAGAGAGAGGGAACACCATTACAAAACAAAAGATAAACAGGGTCATGGACCCTTATGTAAACTCATAATTTATTTGTATCAATACAAACTAAATATTCATCTTAGCTACATCGACTACATTTGGCAGCCAACAAAAAAATCAAATAGCGTTCTTTAAACTTTTCTTGGAGCAAGTGTTTGATCACATCATTATTTTCAATTTAAATTCTCTGGACTGGGATTTATTTAGCCATCCATTTTCTGTACTACTTGTCCCCAGGGGGTCGCGGGCATGCTGGAATCTATCCCAGCAGTCATCGGGCAGTAGGCGGGCGACACCCTGAACCGGTTGCCAGCCAATCGCAGGGCACACAGAGACGAACAACCATCCACACACGCAGCTACAGGCAATTTGGAGTGCTCAATAAGCCTACCTTGCAGGTTCTTGGGATGTGGGAGGAGACCGAAGTGCCTGGAGAAAACCCATGCAGGCACGGGGAGAACATGCAAACTCCACACAGGGACGGCCGGAGGTGGAATTGAACCCGCACCCTCTGAACTGTGAGGCGGGCGTGCTGACCAATACGGCGCTTTATGCGTTTATTTTTAATTTCCAATATTTGTTTTTTCATCCAAATTGCCCAATTTGGGTATTTCATGTTTGAATCGCGTACATGGGATGGAAGTATGACAGCTTACTGAAATAAGGAACAAGACTATGTTCTCTTCTTTAATGTCACTTTTTAAATTCAACCTTATTTTTTTATATTTGGACTATTGTAGTTGATATTTATGCCCTGCGATTGGCTGGTGACTGAATGGATGGATGGATGGACGGATGGATGAATGGATGGATGGATGGATGGATGGATGGATGGATGGATGGATGGATGGATGGATGGATGGATGGATGGATGGATGGATGGATGGATGGATGGATGGATTGACGGACGGACGGACGGACAGATGGACGAACGGACGGACGGTTAAAATTTAGTATGCACGACGGTTGGTTTTGCTGATCACATAAAACCACAGATCAAGTGTGATATGTGCTGCTCTTCCTCACAGAGACATCAGTACATTGAAATTGCCTCCTGCCTTAGGACAGTCAATTTCAGAGCACAAAGAATAGAATAGAATAGAATAGAATAGAATGACTGTCCATGCAGTCTTCATAAAGTCAAAATATATGTTGTTTTTATTTTGAAAGTGCTTTTATTTTGAAGTGCAGGCGTGAATGGTACAAAAGAGCAACCGCTAATAATTGTCTTGGGTGTTGCCAACTCAGAGTGACATGGTCACTGCGTTTCTCAACAATGTTGCTAAACTTTGCAACTTTTACGACCCTGACATTATATTGTCTTCTTATTTTTCCATATGTGCCATTTGTCCCAATGGAGACCAGACTAGACTCTCTCATGCCTAATGCCAACAGGGATATGCTTTAGCTCACCTGTGACCCTAATGAGGAAAAGTATTACAGAAAATGGATGGATGCATAATAGTTTGGGGGAAAACAACTCACACACGCAAACCAAATGAAGCATTAAAAGATAAAACTGACATTAAACATCCCAGGCACTGCTAATCTCTTCTGCATCATTAACTGATTGAAATCCAATTTGCTACTAGGATCAAAGTACTTGTTGCTTAATTTCTGTACATGACACTAAAAGCACACTCGCAAGTAAGAGGAGACCAACACCAAAAAGAAAGTGTTTCTGGTGATAGGTCGTCTGTAAAAAGACAATTTCATTTCTAAATAGCTTGAAAATGTAACGCCACAAGAAAGAGTAGGTTGTGACGAGTGAGGAGTGTTAATACAGCATCTAATACAGCATACAGAAGGGTGGAATTGTTCCTGCTCGGCGAACCGGCCAGAAAGCCAAAGAGGGTGCAAGTAGCAAGACAATGTCTTGGCCAGGAACAGATGAGTATGCAAAATAATCGTCAGACACAAAAGAAGAACAGTACAAAAAAGTCACAATGAATGTTGACAGAACACTGCAATCTGTCTGAATACAAACCAGATGCACAGACACGTGCATCCACCAACACACACACACACACACACACACACACACACACGCACGCACGCACGCACACACACAGACACACACACACACACACGTACACACAAACACAAAGAACCTTCTGTTTTTCCATCAATATGTTGACTTTCTACAAGCTACTCTGCATTTATATTGTTTCTGCTGCCTTTAAGGGAGTTTGGTTTCCACGGAGTTTTAGACTGCCAAGTGTTACATTATTTCCATTTTTTTGTTATTTAAGAAAAACAATCAATGCATTAAATTGACACAACCTTTGCAAGAATCTAAAAAAGGCAATACTATAATAAAAAAATATATTCTTAAATCATACTCAGCTGGTGAATGTCTATGCAGGTTTTGCACTTTATGTGTATTATATTATATATATTTTTTAAAACAAAGAAACCAACTATTCTGTAAGCAGCTATAAAAAGTTTGATCTTGACAATCAAATCAATTTTTTTCACATGTAAAGAATCTATATACCGTACTTTTCGGACTATAAGTCACATTTTTTTTCCCCATAGTTTGGCCGGGGGTGCGACTTATAATCAGGAGCGACTTATATGTGAAATTATTAACACATTATTACTTGATCATTAACACATTACTGTTCATAATTTTTATGGACAGAATTTCTAGGCGCAGCCGAGGCGTTGAGGGGGTCCGGTTTGGGGACCTCAACATTGCGTCTCTGCTTTTTGCAGACAACGTGGTGCTGTTGGCTTCTTCAGGCCGTGATCTCCAGCTCTCACTGGAGCGGTTCGCAGCCGAGTGTGAAGCCGTCGGGATGAGGGTCAGCACCTCCAAATCCGAGTCCATGGTCCTCGATCGGAAAAGGGTGGAATGCCCTCTCCGGATCGGGGATGAGATCCTGCCCCAAGTGGAGGAGTTTAAGTATCTTGGGGTCTTGTTCACGAGTGAGGGGAGGATGATGCGCGAGATCGACAGGCGGATCGGTACAGAGTCGACAGTAATGCGGACTCTGTACCGGTCCGTCGTGGTAAAGAGAGAGCTGAGCCAAAAGGCAAAGCTCTCGATTTACCGGTCCATTTACGCTCCTACCCTCACCTATGGTCACGAGCTATGGGTTGTGACCGAAAGAACGAGATCCCGGATACAAGCGGCCGAAATGAGTTTTCTCCGCAGGATGTCCGGGCTCTCCCTTAGAGATAGGGTGAGAAGCTCGGTCATCCGACAGAGACTCGGAGTAGAGTCGCTACTCCTCCACGTTGAGAGGAGCCAGATGAGGTGGCTCGAGCATCTCATCAGGATGCCTCCTGGATGCCTCCCTGGGGAGGTGTTCCGGGCATGTCCCACCGGTAGGAGACCCCGGGTACAACCCAGGACGCACTGGAGAGACTATGTCTCTCAGCTGGCCTTGTAGCGCCTTGGGATCCCCCGGGATGAGCTGGATGAAGTGGCTGGGGAGAGGAAAGTCTGGGAGTCCCTCCTGAAGCTGCTGCCCCCGCAACCCGACCCCGGATAAGCGGAAGAAGATGGATGGATGGATGGATGGATGAACACATTACTTACTTACTTACTTACTTACTTACTTACTTACTTACTTACTAGTATAGTTGATCACTTCACATGTTATTTTCACTTTAAACTGCATGAGGGCGCACTAGGCCTGTGGAATAATTGGAACCGCGATTGACAATGAGTCTGACCTCAGCGCCGCTTGTAGTACTTCCGGAGTCAGCAGCGGCGTTGTTTATAAGTGACACCAAGAATGAAGATTTCGATGGATTTAATGATTTGGAGTGACACAGATGGTTCGATTAAATTGTTATTTATATTTATAGTCATTTGATATATAGTTTATATATAGGCCTGTGGAATAACTGGAACTGCAACTGACGATGCGTCCGACGTCAGCACCACATGCACTTCCGGAGTCAGCAGTGGCGTTGTTTCTAAGTGACACAAAGGACGAAGTTTTCGATGGATTTAATGATTTGGAGGATGGTTTGATAAACTTGTTATTTATGTTATAGTTATTTGAATAACTGTTAATATGTTACGTCAGGCACGTTCTTAGTTCTTGGTTTGTGTTTATGTAACGGTAGCATACCGTATCGTTTAGCCTGTTGTTGCCTATTCATGTCTGTTCTTGGTGTTGGACTTTGTCAAATAAAGTTCCCCAAAAATGCGACTTGTACTCCGGTGCGACTTATATGTTTTTTTTCCTTCTTTATTATGCATTTTATGGCTGGTGTGACTTGTACTCTGGAGCGACTTATAGTCCGGGAAATACAATAATTTTGCTATAGATATTTTATTGGCTTTAATCATTCATTTTGAATTGGCCTGCCCATTGTTCTATATCTGTCATCTAAGTAATATTTACTTGTTCTGATGTTTTACTACTCCTTAAGGAGAAGAGCATTCCCATGTTTGATGGTAATTGACACCTAAAATCTGAAAGAAAGTCAATCATAAAACCCAAATCTCACTTCCTCATCTGATGTGTGGCTGTCTTTGTTAACCTCTATTTATGCAGAAGAGGTTGCTGTGCTTGTTCACTCTCCAACTTCACCCTGCTTCAAAATTCATACTTCTCTTTTTCTCCCTGCACTCAATTTCAGGGCTCATTTCAGCCAGCTGCCGTTAAAACCCCACACTACACACATACACACACACACATGCACGCGCGCACACACACACACACACACACACATACATGCACACAAACGTATACACACACATGCACCCGCACATGCACACACAAACACACACACACACACACACACACACACACACACACACACACACACACACACACACGCACGCACGCACACACACACACACACACACACACACACACACACACACACACAAACATTTAAATATCCACCATCTTTGTATTGGAAAGCATTAGAAGTGCAACGTTTCATTGACAAATCCACAACTAATCGATTATCAAATAATTTTTTTATATATTCGATTCATCGTTTAGATCAGGGGTGCCCAAACATTATATATATATATATATATCAACGTGAAAAAAAGTCCTCCCATTTCCTATAAAAGTGATACTTTTTGTAATCTTTTTACTATGTCCAGCTGCCCTTTTTATACCCTTTCTTAAGTTTAAGACAAAAAACAGGGATCTGACAATTGGAGGGAACTCGCGAGCGTTAGTGCTGTGTTGTTAGCGCCGTTGTTTGCGCACGCGTCGAGTGCGAAAAACCCCCCAAAACATTTTAATGTCACGTGATCGACCAGTAGTGGCTAGGCGATCGACCGGTCGATCGCGATCGACGTATTGGGCACGCCTGGTTTAGATGTCTTTCAGACATACCAGCTCTGCCGAACCCCTGAAGCCGACTCACCGAACCCCTAGGGTTCGATCGAACCCAGGTTAAGAACCACTGCTCTAGATGATAGTGAGGGAGATATCATATAGTATAATACAGATCCCCTTTCTTGATTTTGAATTTGCTTTCATGTGTATGTTTTTTGGTCATCGATGATATAGTGGTACTTACACTTGATTTAGATAGACGCCATGTGGGTTCAGTTTCCTACTGCCTGACGTTGTGAATATGAGAGGGATTGGTTTTCTGACTCTACATCAGTGGTGCCAAACATACGGCCCGCGGGCCGGAACCGGCCCGGAAGGAGGTTCGATCAGGCCCGCGTTCGATCAGGCCCGCAGGATAATTTAAAAGTGAAAAAATGCATAAAAGACACGGAATTAATATTTCTAATAATATGCAATTCATGGATTAACCGTTATGGGGCACACTGTTTTGATCAGAGTAGAAGACAACATTGTTTTGATCGGAGAAGACAGACCCAACACAGCAGACAGTAGCAATGCACCGATTGCTGCTTGTCATGACGTTGTTTCAACCCTGGTCTCTACCACTACCCTTCCCCCCTTCATTAGCCAAAATGTCATTATCCAAACGGAGAAAAGTAGATACGGAGTGTAGAATTTTCAATGAAAAATGAACCACGTCCTATTCATTTATAGAAATGCACGGAAAACCTTTGTGCTTGGTGTATTTGCAACAAGTTTCAGTATTGAAGGAATATAATATTCGACGCCACTACGAGACTCTTCACAGCGCAAAATATGACGGCTTGCAAGGACAAGTGAGAAGAGATAAGATCAACGAATTGCAGGCGGGTCTGTGGAAACAGCAGTCAACTTTCATCCAGAGCCGACAAGTCAGTGAAGCAGCGGTACAAGCCAGCTAACTAATTGCCAGCGAAATAGCATTAGCATCAAAGCCGTATTCCGATAGTAACTTCGTTAAACGATGCATGATGAAGGTGGCTGAATTTGTATGTCCCGAGAAACGACAAGCTTTTGCTAATATTAGCCTGACGAGGAATACTATAGCAGAGAGGATTTCGGACCTATCAGCAGATTTAGACAGCCAATTGAAACAGAGTCAAGTCATTGATTGCATTTAACGTTGCAATTGACGAGAGCACTGACATCACAGACGTGGTACAACTGGCCTTATTTATTCGTGGAGTTGATGAGACATTGACTGTTACTGAAGAGTTTCTTGAGTTGGTGCCAATGATGGACACCACAACAACCGAAGACATTTTAGACATTTGTCTAAGGCAGTGGTTCTTAACCTTTTTCCTTGTTCGCACCCCATTCAATTCACCAACCAGTTCTCGCACCCCTAACCCTAAATAATTATTATAATAATAATTGGTTTACTTTATAGCTTTAAGCCTTAATTAGCATTATCCCTAATGCCAATTAACACAATGACTTCTTGATTTCCAAAATGTTTCACTTTTTTCGGTTACCCGACCATTATCCCCGAAGAATTGTAAATTTCCCCCAGGGTATCCTCGCACCCCCTAGGAAGCACCCCCGGTTAAGAACCACTGGTCTAAGGAAATCTAAGGTGTTTCATGAAATGTTTTGTAAAAAGAATGTTCATTAAATTTCAACATTTCCCTAATGTTCTGGTGCTTCTTTACACTAAAAAAAGGAAAGACATGATATTTCGGTTATTTATAGCAGACTATGGTATAATTTTAACAGTCCGGCCCACTTGATATCTACCGAGGCCGCATGTGGCCCACAATGTGAAATGAGTTTGACACCCCTACTCTACATGCTTATGATTAATTGGTGGCCAATTTGGCAGTGATAGGCGCCATCTCCCTGCAATTCTGAACAGGATTAGCAGTATAGAAAATGGATGGATGGCGTATAGTTGCTCATTTGTTCATTTATCCCGAGAGAGCTGTGTTATCTGTCGGACGGCAAAAGGGGTTTCACCGGCGTGTCAGTAATTTTTAATAAAAGGTCTGGGTTTCACTGCAAAATTCAGTGTAATAATTCCAGGTGTTTTCCTGGCAAGCATTGCGCCATTGTGCATTGGGACTCGTGATGCAATGACTCTGAAAGCAGGAATTGTAGTCTGTCTGTCAATCCAGGGGGCTATCATCACCCTGTAATGATTCAAGCTCTCAGAGCAGCCCTTACCTTTAAGTATTGGGACAGTAATCTCATTTTCTTTATTTTTTGTTTTGCTATAGGTAGGTAGATTGACATAAAAAGATCAGTACGCGACAAGACATTTAACGGTTTAGTTTTCATTTACAGGATTTCACATCCGGATCTGCAAATACAACATAATATCATTAGTTTGAAACCATCCACCCATCCATTTTCTGAACCACTTAGTCCCCACGGGGGTGGCGGGTGTGCTGGAGCCTATCCCAGCCGTCATCGGGCAGTAGGCGGGGGACACCCTGAACCGGTTGCCAGCCAATCGCAGGGCACACAGAGACAAACAACCATTTGCACTCGCACTCACACCTAGGCACAATTTGGCGTCTTCAATCGGCCTACCAAGCATGTTTTTGGGATGTGGGAGAAAACCGGAGTGCCCGGAGAAAACCCATGCGGGCCCAGGGAGAACATGTAAACTCCACACAGGGAGGACCGGAGATGGAATCGAACCCGCACCCTCCTAACTGTGAGGCGGACGTGATACCCAGTGCCTACCGAGCCGCCTGTTTGAAACCATCAGAGTAATGTTTATTCATTCTGTCCATGAATTCATTATTCAATGTGATATTTCTTTTTTAAATCTAACACTTCAAAAGAAAACTTTGCTTTATTTTTCATGTTTTATAGTTTGATTTTGAACTACCAGACTGAGTTTCAATTTAGTATTTAATTTGTGATGTTTCCATGACTCAAACTTTGCATTCAAAAGGTTAAGATTGCTTGTTAGCCGCTATTTCTACAATCCATCAAATGATCATTCCGGCATATTACATCAAGGACAAACATGTTTAAAATGTTACTGTAATAAGATTCATGGATTACGCAAAATTTTGTATGCTTTTGCCGCATTTGTCAATTGATTTTCTAATTTTCATACCACTTAAGTTTTTCACATTTTGCCACCTTAAAACCATAAACTTCACACTGAACAGAAATAATGTATGGATTAAACATTTTGGGGAAATACAAATCTGAAAAAGTTGGCATGCACTGCATTCAGCCCCAATTTACCCTGCAACTATTGCTGCAAGGTTTGATGGGTTATGTCTCTAACAGCTTTGCATATTTTTACAATGTAATTTTGTGCCCATTATTTGCAGAATAGTTCAAGCTCAGCCAGATTTATTGGAGATTGGAGAGCATTTGTGGCCAGCGATTTTCAAGTCTTGCCATAGATTTAAGTCTAAACTTTGACTGGGCCACTATAACACATACATTTTCTTCCAGCTTAACTATTCCATTGTGGCTCTGGTTTTATGTTGAAGGTCATTATCTTGCTGGAAGACAAATGTCCTTTTTCAGCCTCTGACAGGTTTTCTTGCAGGATTGCCCTGTATTTAGCTTCATACATCTTCCCATCAACTCCTAAAGAAAAAGAAAAACAACTGCACAGCATGATGTTGTCACCACCATGTTTCACATGCAGTGCGGATGGTGTGTTCAGGGTGATGAGTAGTATTTGTCTTCTACCACACAGTGCTTTGTATTTATTGCTTTGGGGGGAAATTAATCTTCAAATTTACTTCATGAACCAGTTCAAATCTGGACTCCTCTCGATGGCACAGTCTGTTCAACATTGGGCTGAAAATATACTGACTTGCCATTTCTAAACCCCTTTATTTAAACCTACAGTGTCATCTAGAGCTGCAATCCCCAACTTGTTTAGCACCATGGACTGTATTTTTGTCAGACAATATTTTCACGGACCGGTGTTTGATGACGTCATGAAAAAAGCTTCTAAAGAGAATTCTAGAAAAAACAAATCAAATCAAAATCAAATGTCGAAAGCATCAATAAATCAAATAACCACCGACTGCACATTGTCTTTAGAAGTTTTTATCGTAAACATCATCCGTGTTTGAACTACAATCCCATTTCCGCAAAACAGACCAACCACAATCTGAAACGTCACCGGACTGTCTTTTCAGCCAATCATATATAGCGTGACATCTTCAAAAGTGTAAGGGAGCTGAATGTGGTGCTTACACTGGCTTTTAAGGAGTGGCGGATAAATTCAACAAAATAAAATCTCAACAAAATACTCACAAATTTGGTAAGGTAAAATGTTTCAGAGGTATCAATACTTTTTATTAAGACAGTGTACACGCAGTACCTCGTGCACAATGTTTGAAAGAAGAATGAACTTAGTTGAAGTGATTTTCTTCCCATCTACCAGTCCATATGATGCTCTGTGTGAATAATAATTTGTTGAAAACAATACAATCCCAAAATCAAATCGGCTAAATTTGTGTTAAAAATTTGTGAGTAAGACCCGAATTGGAAGTTAAAAAATACGAAGAAACAAAAACAGTCATGGTATGATGACTATATAGTCATCATTGTTTGTTTTTTATTTTTTTTATAATTACTAGGCATCTTCCATACTTACCATAATATTGCAGTAAGTAATTTCAGCAAAAATGTTGTCTTTGTGAGAGGTACTTATTTATGAAGGTGCACTATTTGGTGCCGATCCAAATTAGAAGTGTTTAGTTTTGGCAGAGGTTTGCACTCTACTTACTGAGTGTCAATCTAGCAAAATACTTTTTCCTTGTCTAAATGCCGCATCCATAAACATTGCATCTCTAAATTTTATGGATGCATTAATCCCTTTAAATCCCTTCAACTGGTACTGACTGCAATATGTTAAAGATTATGTGGCAATTTCATGATGTTGCTATGACAACCCACGCCACAATGTAAGGTTCCTATGTGCAGTGGAATTCTGGCAGAGCTGATAGTGTGAGTTATATTAATACGGTACCTTAATGTTCACATAAATCAAAGTGATTCACAATGTCTCCTCAGTGCTCATTCACCCGTTTATACTCATATTCACACACTGCTGGTGTTAGCTCATCATGAGCAATTAGGAGCTCACTGCCCTAGTCAAACAGCCATGACATCCTGTTAAATGCTGTAATTCATCGTGTATTGGAACAAATTCTGTAATAAACCATGTGAAATGATACTGTAGAATAACAAACAAGTTTATTAATCTGTTTGGATGTGGCCAACCATATCTCAGGCGGTTCACCAAACAAAAAATATTTTTTACAAACTCAAAGAATTCATTGGAAAATGCTGACCAAGATTC
Source organism: Syngnathus scovelli (assembly GCF_024217435.2). Taxonomy (NCBI): domain Eukaryota; kingdom Metazoa; phylum Chordata; class Actinopteri; order Syngnathiformes; family Syngnathidae; genus Syngnathus; species Syngnathus scovelli. Next base: position 5,694,518 of record NC_090859.1, read on the forward strand.
ATTTTATGTTCACTACAGGGGCCGGCGGGCAATGCGGGGAAAAAAAAATACTGAAAAAAAATCAAAAAATTTCCAAAAGTCAATAATCTGACCTGACACCTGTGGGGGCCAAAACATTTCCGCCAGTGACTCTGCATGAAGCCTAAAAGAGTAAGAAGTGAACTGAAGATTTCCATCTATCCCTTTATCTTTATCAGAAGCAGCCTTTCCCCCAAAAAATTATGGTTTGAATAATCCAGCAAAAACTGTTTAAAAAAAAATAGGTATATATATTGTTTTACTCTGCTTTAGTTATCATTGGTTTATTTTAGTTGATTGTATTTTGATTCAGTTATTCTCTTAAATAAATGTACTCATATCTATGACCTTATATAGTGAGGAATATTTCATGTTAAACTCTCTGGTATGACGTATTTTTTATTACTTGCAATGTTTTGTCATAATAAGATAAATACTGACTCTGAACTGCATCAGAGAATTTTTGTGCCACAGGTAAATGTTATATTGTGCTTATGTAGAGGAAGTCAAGTCAAACATTTCATTAGTTTCTACATTCATGAATTGACACTTTGATTTATGATGGTGGCTTAGCCAAGTTGTTCCATAACAAAAGAATAAGCAAAATTTAAAAACAATGAATTTGCAGTGTATTTGTTCAATTTATTTTATGCCAACGCTTTTTCCCTCTGTAAGCACGCTTCTAAGAGCAAAGCTCAGTCTGAACGACAATAGTCAGTCAATAACTTTGTCATGCATACACAAACACTCAACATGCTGTCTTCCTCCCGATGATGAGTGATGGAAGGGAATGAAGGCAAGGTGTTTCATCACAAAGCAGATCAATGTTGTAAGTGACAACACACGCACACACAGCATGGTGACACATTTAGGTGGAGGCAGTGAGGTACAAACCTCCAACTCCTCCTGATTGATTTGCTAGGACACACATTCACACGCATGCAGAACAAGCACACACACACCAAATGGATGACCTTCCATTTTCTGCAATCGATAAAAGCAGGCGTCGCAAAAACATCAGTCCCCACGAAAGGAGGAAAGATGAATGAATATTTCCCTTCATCCATGCTTTCCTGTTTGAGATCTTTTGCTGTGCAGTACTTGAATGATTGAAATATAATGGTAGTACGAAGAGGCCTTGTGAGGCCTAATGAGAAACGAAGAAAGTGATATATTACAAAAAAAAATAAAAAATAAAATGAAGGAAGTTGATGAGGGAAGGATGATTCACTAAACGACTTAAGAAAGTTGTGTCCAATCTATGGGTCGGGTGCCATTTTTAGCAAGCCAGGACATAAAAACATAAATAACATTTGAGACGAATTGTAATGCGATTGTATGAATGTTAAAAAAGGTGGATAGGATTGCAACAATCACATCCACCCTATGGTGCAACGTGGAAAACCCTAACACAACGTACCTAACAACTACGAATAGTATTGTATGTACAGCTTTTCTGCACAAGCAAAGAAACAATTTAAAACTAAACTATTAACATATTTTCTCTTGATAATGCCTCATGAATAGCAACACTTCCTTTGAGAATATACCACCTAAATTACAAATTATGATTCACAAGTGATTTTAAGATTTTCGGTTTATTACAAGTTGCTCATTAAACTGATATGTCGAGTAACCAGAACTTAAAGTCAAAAATTGTTAAAGTGGCCTTTGCGACATTCAATTTGTCTGTATGGAACCATTTGAAGAAAACATTTGGATGCTCCTTACTTACACCTTCGTACCACAAGGGAAAATTCCAGATTCCCATACTGATTGCTCCAGTGGGCCTATGGCCTTTTCTTTTGCATGACCCCAGTCTACCTGAAAATTTAATGGTTGAAAGTAGACTAATCTTTAGACTAACTCGAAGGAGGTCTAAGTTGTTGCTCATGTGATGCAGTGGAAATTTTGATAGAATTGATTATGATGCAGGTAGAGACATTCTAATCTTCAGACATGTGTGGTGAATGTCATTATATTTGATTTATAAATATGACAACAGACTGCATCGAACCCTCTGAATCATTTTAGAACTCAATTCATCAAACACATTATGCACCCATGATTCCATGCTGCACGTTTCAAACAATCAAGGAGAAACTCTTTTATCACCATTAGCACACTTTATTATTGTAATGATCTTCTGACTGGACTCCCTTAAACAGCCACAGCTCATTCAGAACGTCGCAGCTCGGATTGTGACCAGAACAAAGCGATCAGAACAAATTAATCCAGTCTGCAAGGCTTTACACAGGCTTGCAGTGGGCTGTAGAACAGACTTGGAATGGAATAACTATAAAATTCCAGTATCTCTAACGTCTGCAGACTCGGGTCAATTAGTGACGACGCGACTTCAAAATAAACATGGTGAAGCTATACAATTAGCAGCATGTTATGATGTACGTATGTAAAGGGAATAAGCTTCCAACAGAAGTGTAGTCAGCCCCAAGTATGAATGCTATTAAATCCAAGTTAAAAACGATGCCCCCAATATCTATGATTGAGGAATTTAAAGCATTTTTAAAATCAATTTTCCAAAATAATTTTCTACCACTTTATGTTGTTTTAGTAATTTTAGTAAGCTCCCTTTTATTTCAGTATTTTGTTTTAAGATGTCTTCCGTTCTTTTATTTGTAAATGTCTTTAGTTATATGAACCAGTCTATGTGTATGAAATGTGATATACAAACAAAGCTGCCGTGCCTTGCCTTAGGTTTCATATACGCAAACGATGGTTGCATCAATAATAAATTGAAATTATTATAAATTATTTTCTGAAGGTAAATGTGCCTGGGGCCAAATTGACCCCAAGGACCAAATTTGTAATTATATAGGAGGGTTAGTACAGTACTAAAGTAATAAAGTACTACTGGGAATATTGTAGCACGGTCAGCAGCAGAGACCCGACTGTGGAAGTGTCATCGCTCGCTTTCACGCTCTAAACACGTTGCCTGTGTGTATTCTATTTTGTTCTACTTGAATTATACATGTATTCTATGCTATTCTGATTCACCGTATCTGTGAAGGTGAAAGGAAGGTAGAACTCAGTCTGACACTCTAGCCGTATCAAACAGGTGTTATAGAGTGGAATTTCATTAAATCTGTCGTCTCTGGGTGCTTTGAAGCCCTTTGTAGGTGTCACTTTGGTGACCACTTTCTGTGACTTGAACTAACACTCAGTAGGCAGTCAGCATGTTCAGCTCACCGTAACCATTTCTATTAATATTTTGGAGTCAAGTGATATAAATGGATGGAATAGGTTGATATGGGACATCTTATTCTTAGCAAATAGTTGTACCACCAGTACTTTCACTTTCAATATAGGGTCCAATTTTCTTCTCAGACTCAAACAATTTGTAAAGCACTTGTTTTCAAGAGTAATGTTGTAAAATGAGTTAAAAAAAGACATAAATACTCCCTCTTTTTCTTTTATATTGATGAAAAAGCTCCATATTCTAGAATGTAATTATGTGTAACTTCAAATATAAACCCTGTGGCAGGATACTCACTTGTATCTTTTTACAACAGCACAATGGTTCTGCCTTATCATTGAAATCATTTTCCCTCTACAAACACACGTGCACACACACAGTCAAGCAGGGAAGCAAGAAGTCTTCATTCTCGTGCTGTCAGGCAAACACTTAATATGTATCGCTACCTTCACACGCTAAAATGAAGAGTATAAGGTCCATTGTCACCATGGTAACAGACAGAGGGTCCACACCCACATATACATCCCATCCCCCTGCAGACTACATGCACACACGCAGACACACGCATGCACACACACACACGCGCACACACAGACACACGCACACACGTACACACGCACACACACTTTATCTCTCACACATAGAGGAATGCTTTTACACTGTCACCCGAAATACATGGACACAGTCCACATTCCAATCTTCAACAGGAGTGTGTGTGTGTGTGTGTGTGTGTGTGTGTGTGTGTGTGTGTGTGTGTGTGTGTGTGTGTGTGTGTGTGCGTGTGTGTGTGTGTGTGTGTGTGGATGTGTGTGTGTGTTTGTGTTTGTGCGCGTGTGGGTGCGACGGGTTTACTCAGGTCAGCCACTAACAGTGGAATACAAATCTGTCATGGATGACACACTTTCTCATCTTGCTCTCCATTGCTCTCAAACTCTTCCTGCCCTTCGCTTGACCCTCCTGTTTCTCTCTCTCACTCTCATTCATTTCTATTTTTCGCATTTCCTCTCTCTTTCTGTCCATCTTCTTACCTCAATCTTTTTAAAATCCACAGTCTTGAGTTTGGCGATTGAAATTCCTCTGCTGGGTCTCTTCCATTTTCTATATGCTGCCTATTTTACTGCTCTCCATTCAGTCATTCAGTCTGATCCCCAAACTAAGCAGTTTTACAAACCACAAAATGATCTACAGCTAGATGCTTTTTATTCCTTCTGGAGCCACTGCTCTTATGAAGATGTAAATTACATACATGCTAAATTTACACGGTATCATTATTCATTTTAACTAACCCTGATTGAAATAATTTGACTGAAGCGCTCCGGTCAACTGTTAACAAGCGACGTAATCTATTCCAATGTGGTGTATGCATGCCTCTATGTTTAATCGAACCAACTGTTGTACAGATGTGTGACATGTATATTCATGAAAACATCCATCCGTCCAACTATCCATTTTCTATACCTTGTGCCCACAGGGGTCACGGGCGTGCTGCAGCCTATCCCAGCAGTCATCAGGCAGTAGGCGGCGGACACCATGAACCGGTTGCCAGCCAATCGCAGGGCACACAGAGACGAACATCCATCCACATTCGCACTCCTACGGGCAATTTGGAGTGCTCAATTTGCCTACCAAGCATGTTTTTGGGATGTGGGAGGAAACCGGAGTGCCCGGAGAAAACCCACGCGGGCACGGGGAGAACATGCAAACTTCACACAGGGAGGGCCGGAGTTGGAATCTAATGTGCACCCTCCTAACTGCGAGGCGGATATGCTACACCGTACCGCCACCGAGCCGCCCTTCATGATACATTAGATGTCGGTATGATTGTTTTTACAATAAAGCAGCAGCTTGATAAAAATAAGTCACAAGTAGTTGAAGACAAGCGCTCATAGTTACTAAATGATAAAGAGGAACATGACTGAAGTATTCACTGATGGGTATGAGGGCACCGGGATACTAAAATGATCATTTCTGGATCACGGCATGGACAATGTCAATCATTTAGTCCTTTCTCTTACTTTGCTTCAATTTAGCACCTGCTCTCATTCGTGTCTTTCTCTTGCAGAATACCTTCTCTGAAGCCTGGTTCAGATTTCACATTGGATCCAGACCAGGGTTTAAATAAAACTGTACTGCAGAAGGGTCAAGAGCAGGATGGGGAGATTGTAAAGGAGAGAGGAGTGTAGCTCCTATATGAATATATTAACTTGCACTTGAAATAAGAATATTTCTCTCTCGCTCCCGCTCTTGTTCCCTGTCCCTTTCTCTCTCTCGCTTGCTTCTATTTTTGGCCCATCTGCAACATCCACTTAACTCCTCAGTAAATGATAATTATAAAAATGGCATTGGCCATTAGAACGCAGGTTATAAGTTACTACATAATTTAGTCTCCAGGGGGTGACATACAGTCAGACTATCACTTACACTCAAATTTCCATCTATGGCCAATTGAGAGTAAAAAGTAGGGATGGGACGAGACACAAATCCCATGAGAGGAGATGTTTCAGGACGTAACGAGAGTTTTGCAAAATTTCAAATCTAAAACCATGCCTAATCAAATTTGATCAGTTTCTAAAATGTTTTCTTTTGATAGAGCACACTGCAATTTAGCTTTAAAGTGGAAATGTGAATAGTAACAGCAGAGTGACTTTTGATTCAGGCTCATTTGTCATGTTGCCATAATAACAGCTGAAGTTGAGATCTTTGCTCTGATTAAACTTTCTTTTTTAAAGTGCTAATTCTCAAATGGAGCTTCAATAACAGTTCTTTCCCCTTACTGAATATTTGAACAAAAAACTATTTTTAATGCGATAACTTCCCAGTTGTTATGCGGTCACGTTTATTTTCCGGATTTCTGTCTTGTCTGTGTCGTAACTTCACTTCCTGTTTTATTTTGTCATCCCTTCCATTTCAGTTCGTGGTTCCTTCCTCTGTTTCTGTTGTCTTGTATTCCCTGATCCCGATTGTGTGCACCTGTGTGGTTGACACTAATTGTCAGCACCTGTGTCCCAGCCCTTTTGTGTGTATTTAGTCCGTGTCTTCCCCTTGTCTTGTGCCAGTGTGTCTTGCCTCGTCCCGACCACCAGCGATTCCTTGCCGTCCAAATTCCTAGTAAGATTCCTCCTTTCTGTCTCGCCACAGAGCGACGCCTTTTGTTAGTGCCTTGTTCCCCATAGCCCTTTTTGTCTCGCCCGAGTGCGACGCTTTATGTTTGGACTTTTTGCCGAGTGTTTCCCTCGCAAGAGGCGCTTTGAGTTGTCTTTTTGGTCATCTTTTAAATCCGTGTCTTTTTGGTCATCTTTTATAAATCCGTGAAAAGAAAGACTCTGCATCCGAGTCCTCCGCCTTGTTCCCTGCCTGACACCAGTACTTCTTCAATAACAGTTTGCAGATGAGATACTTCCGCTTACTGAATAACTAAATAAGATAAAAAATGTGCTACACACTAAACAAATAATGGCCTCCAGAATCATACTCTTTAATGGCACAATAAGTGATAAAGCGGGACATTTTTGTTTGCATATAGCAGCAGTTTTGAATGGATCCAGGATTCTCACTAGCTCTTCAACAACAGCAATGTCACTGCAATCCAAAGTGTCAAGGTTTTGTTGTTGCATAGGGTCATAGATGCTCCAGCGCACGATAACATCCACAATTAGTTTGCGCGCATTTGTGCATTTAGATGTCAAACGTGCTGTTGTTGTTGAGCTTCGGAGAAAAAAAACTAAACTATGCGCCTAAAATGTAAAAGCAAACTTGATACTACTATTTAAGGACCCTAACTGTGGGAGAAAGCCAGGGTAGTACATTTGACCACTGTTGTAGTTATTCTTGAGACCAGTATACATATCATAACTGCAGGTCTTGGTCTTGTCTCAGACTCGATTCCTGAAAGTCTTGTATTGAGTTCAGACTGGCCAGAGTCTGACATTTCTATCAAGACTGATCAGATCAGCTATATGGGCTTAGTGGCGGATTTTTTCTTTCTGTCCTATTCATTGGGCGTGTGAATTGTGTTGTGCACCAGTAGAGGACAGTCTTAATAATTAAGCACCCTATAAGACCACACTCTTCTTATCTTGCAGCTGTGACTTGTTAGTTTGGATTTTTTGGGCACACAGATTTTCTATCATCCAAGCACCGTGCAGTTAATATAATTTTGTGCCGAGTAATTTTCTGGGTTGGAATTTGGATGAAATAAAGGACGACTCAACGTATCGCTTGTATGGACGTAATTCACGCGTGGATTCACTCAAAACTCAGCTAATGGGACTCTACACTAGCCCTGATCTGCTATTTCTCAATATGAATAACATGATCATATGGGGAAGCACTTGGTAAAGCAACAAATACAGTATCTTTAATTCATGTGTTACTGACTCTCTGCAACTTGTATAGTGTAGTGATTTAATGTTTTAGACGGCATTATTATGAGGCCTCACCATGCACGTTTGTCACAAAATGCTACATTTGCTCATATTTCTTTAAATCTTGTTTTTTGTGAATACACATAAGGATTTATTTTTATTCTTACACATTAAGAATTATTTTACAAGGTGTCTCTGAATAGTTGAGTCACTATTAAATACTATACAAGAACAAAAAGATGAAAAATCGTCGCATGGGAATAAATAAAGCACAATGAAACTGACACAGACGCATAAATGTCACCTGCAACTCAATCACGCTGTCACGTCGCCCCCAACTGCTCCACTATGTGTCTGTTGTCTTGGTTTCTGTCTGTGTGCTCGCCCCTCCCCTCCTGTGTGCCCATGATCAGTGTGATTGTTCCCACCTGCCTCTCGTTACCTGTCTTGTATAAAAGTCCTGTCTGCCCCTCTCTCCCTGTCGGATCATTGGTATTGGTATTGGTATTGTCATTGGTTTGGTTTTGGTCACTGGTTTTGGTTCCTGTCATTCGGTATGTTGTCCTGTCTTGGTGCCGTCATGTCCTGCTGTCTTGTTTCACGTCCCGGTCAGTCAGTCAAGTTATTGTTTGTTAAGTCATGTCAGTTTGCCTTTTGAGTTCCGCCAATAAACCCTGGTCCAAGCTGCACTTGGTCGCCCTGCTCCATGCTCCACCCGACCGTGACAGAATGATCCGACCATCACAACGACCCGCGCTTGGACCCCCCTCCACCACCAGCTCCCGCTGCGACGCCCGATCGTCGTCCGAGCTTGTCCCGGCGCCATCAGCTCCGCGACCGTCATCGGACTTCGCTCCCGCGACGCCGGACCCGCGGCCGCCATCGGAGTTCCTCCCGGCACCATCGCCTCTGCGACCGTCGTCGGACTTCGCTGCCGCGACGCCGGACCCGCGGCCGCCATCGGAGTGCTTCTGGCGCCAGCGGCTTTGCGGCCGCGATCGGACTCTGGTGCCGCGACGCCGGACCCACGGCCGCCGTTGGAGTGCCTCCCGGCGTCATCAGACTCACGGCCGCCATCGGGCTCCACCCCAGCGTCGCAGGACCCGCGAACGTCGCCAGACATCTAAGCCGCTGCGTCGGACCCGCGGTCGTCCCTGGCTCCATTCCCACTGCTGCGGCGCGTGATGGCTCTTGCCGCTGCGCAGAGCCCCGCCTTCCGAGTGTCGCCGATCACCGTACGGACTTTGTGAGTGGCCGCCAATCACGGTACAGACTTCCGGAGTCGCCGCCAATTGCCGTACGGACTTCCTGAGTGGCCGCCGATTGCGGCACTGACTTTTGTATGCCGCTGAGTGCGGTTGTGTTCCCCCGAGGTCCCCGCCCGAGTGCGGCTCTGTCCCCTAGGTCCCCGCCCGAGTGCGGCTCTGTCCCCTAAGTCCCCGCCCGAGTGCGGCTCTGTCCCCTAGGTCCCCGCCCGAGTGCGGCTCTGTCCCCTAGGTCCCCGCCCGAGTGCGGCTCTGTCCCCTAGGTCCCCGCCCGAGTGCGGCTCTGTCCCCTTGGTCCCCGCCCGAGTGCGGCTCTGTCCCCTAGGTCCCCGCCCGAGTGCGGCTCGGTCCCCTAGGTCCCCGCCCGAGTGCGGCTCGGTCCCCTAGGTCCCCGCCCGAGTGCGGCTCTGTCCCCTAGGTCCCCGCCCGAGTGCGGCTCTGTCCCCTAAGTCCCCGCCCGAGTGCGGCTCTGTCCCCTAGGTCCCCGCCCGAGTGCGGCTCTGTCCCCTAGGTCCCCGCCCGAGTGCGGCTCTGTCCCCTAGGTCCCCGCCCGAGTGCGGCTCTGTCCCCTAAGTCCCCGCCCGAGTGCGGCTCTGTCCCCTAGGTCCCCGCCCGAGTGCGGCTCTGTCCCCTAGGTCCCCGCCCGAGTGCGGCTCTGTCCCCTAGGTCCCCGCCCGAGTGCGGCTCTGTCCCCTAGGTCCTCGCCCGAGTGCGGCTCTGTCCCCTAGGTCCCCGCCCGAGTGCGGCTCTGTCCCCTTGGTCCCCGCCCGAGTGCGGCTCTGTCCCCTAAGTCACCGCCCGAGTGCGGCTCTGTCCCCGAAGTCACCGCCAGAGTGCGGTTCGGTTCCCCAAGTCGCCGCCCGAGTGCGGTGCGGTTCGGTTCCCCAAGTCGCCGCCCGAGTGCGGCGCGGTTCGGTTCCCCAAGTCGCCGCCCGAGTGCGGCGCGGTTCGGTTCCCCAAGTCGCCGCCCGAGTGCGACGCGGTTCGGTTCCCCTAGTTTTTTTTTTTTTTTTTTGGGACGTCGGGAGACGTCCCTTGTGGGGGGGGTTCTGTCACGTCGCCCCCAACTGCTCCACTATGTGTCTGTTGTCTTGGTTTCTGTCTGTGTGCTCGCCCCTCCCCTCCTGTGTGCCCATGATCAGTGTGATTGTTCCCACCTGCCTCTCGTTACCTGTCTTGTATAAAAGTCCTGTCTGCCCCTCTCTCCCTGTCGGATCATTGGTATTGGTATTGGTATTGGTATTGGTATTGTCATTGGTTTGGTTTTGGTCACTGGTTTTGGTTCCTGTCATTCGGTATGTTGTCCTGTCTTGGTGCCGTCATGTCCTGCTGTCTTGTTTCACGTCCCGGTCAGTCAGTCAAGTTATTGTTTGTTAAGTCATGTCAGTTTGCCTTTTGAGTTCCGCCAATAAACCCTGGTCCAAGCTGCACTTGGTCGCCCTGCTCCATGCTCCACCCGACCGTGACACACGCAGTACAATGATGGATATCAGCTTTGGTCTCAGAATATATTTATCTGCATATCAAGTACAACTGTAAATCAGTTTAACATGGAAATAGTGCATTTTTACTTGTGAAACTAGGTGAAAAAAATCTGGTTTTACAGCAATTAGCATACGTACGTAGTTATGAGTCTATTACACAGTTAAATGCAGAAAAAATGAACACATTATGGAGACTTAATTTTTAATTACCATTCAAGAAACGTGTCTCACCGCAGTGCATTGCTCTCAGAGCTCTCTGTGTTTTTTCCGGCAGTCTGCACTTGCTGCAATATGTCTGTGACAGCACTATTGTGCCATTTCTGTCATAATTTGATGAAACACCATACTGTTTAGTTACTCTGCATAGTAGATCAGCACTTATGTGAACATGCACACACTTTTTAGTGAGGCACTGTACTGTCTGTCTCAACAACATTTTTTTATCTGCATTTATGAGCAGAAAAAAAAACATGTACGAAACATGATCTAGTATATAACTATACTGTAGCGTTAACAAAGTACAAGGACCCAAGCACCGGCGTGGACTTCCAGGCGTGTGGCGGCGTGGACTTCCACCCCCGGAGGTGGCACTTCCAGCTACGGAGGTGGAAGAGAGCTCCATAGAATAGGACCGGGCGTGCGTAAAAGCCATGTCCGAGCCCCATCCACCGTACCCGGACAGCCATCCGGCCGAGCACCAGGCCCCGACTTCCATCCATGGAGGTGAAAGACAGCTCCGTAGAGTAGGACCGGGCATGCGTAAAAGCCATGTCCGAGCCCCATCCACCGTCCCCGGACAGCCACCCGGCCGAGCGTCGGACCCCGACTTCCATCCACGGAGGTGAAAGAGAGCTCCGTGGAGTAGGACCGGGCGAGCGTAAAAGCCATAATAGTTTTTCAAACCTTCTGTGTCACTCCAAATCCTTAAATCCTTCAAACTCTTTGTCCTCAGTGTCACTTACAAAGCCGCTAATGATGCAGGTAGTACGTGGGGCCCTTCGTCATCTTCGTCATCCCATGATCGAATCTTTGTCCTTTATGTAAACAACCGCCGCGCCGCGCTGCTGACGTCACTTGAAATTCAAATTACAGTAATCCCTTGCTACATCGCGGTTTGTTTAGCGCGGTTTCACTTTTTTTATTTTTTTTTATTTTGAAAATTTATGAAAAAGTTCACATATAAGTCGCTCTTCAGTATAAGTCGCCCCCCCCCCACCCAAACTATAAAAAAAAAAAAAACGGTACTGGCTGAACGTTTTATTTAATCATTACAGGGGGTTTTTTTTCCCTACATTTTTCAGGGTGTAGGTGAGTCTCTGTATCCCCTGCCTTCCCTGAGCACACGTCTCTGGTGTCTTCGGTGCAGTGAGCTGCATTTAAATTATCATACCTTGTAGCTTAGCTCACTGCATTTTTCAAAAAACCTTGCTGGACTTCTTTTTAGGATATTTTAGTAAGTTTTATTTAGGAATGTGAGTGTGAATAGTTGTCTGTCTGTGCTTCCCTGAATAAGCGGTTTGGAAAATAAATGAATGAAAGGTATCAATAAAGACTATGCAGGAAATAAAATATCTGAGGAGGTTAAGTCATAGCTGTCTGTGTTTGCATGGACATGCAGGTCTGTGTGTCTGTCTCAAGAGTCACTGAAAGGATCAAGTGGCCTGCAGTTGTCAAGGGTAACAAGGTGGTATGCTGACATTCACACAAACACACAGAAACTGATTTCTCATGGGACCGCTGATTGGGCACTGCTGGGATGCTCGTTTCCCGTGGCGATAAGAACCAAGCGATAACAACAACCGTCTGACCCTTCTAATGTTTCCTTGTGTGTATGTGTGTGTGTGTATGTGCGTGTGTGCGTGAGTGTGTGAATGTGTTTGTGTGTGTGGTTGTGTGTGTGTGTGTGTGTGTGCGGGTGTGTGCGTGTGTGTGAACACGCTTGTATGTTGCCATCTGTGCTGTCGGCTCAAGGGAATAGCAACAAACTGAACAGTTAAGAAAGAAAGAAAGAAAGAAAGAAAGAAAGAAAGAAAGAAAGAAAGAGCCTAATGTAAGACTATAAGATATGTGTTTGCATGTATGTGATTTGTATAAGATGAAATCTTCACAATATAAGGTCATTTTAAAAGAATAACTGAACCTGAATAAAATCTACAAAATAAACTAATGTTAACTAAAGCAGAGATTCATTTTTAATTGATAGGGTTTTTTTTCTGCATTTTTCTGTGCAGACCTTATTGTAGAAAAATATGGGACCCTCTCAGATACAGTAGAAAAGCAAAGCCCTGAACTCTATTTTGGGGAGTATGACTGCAGTTTGCTTTTTACCAAGTACAACGATGACACAGTGGTAGATAGATATCTTTTAACAGCAGGTGACCATTGAGTGCATACTTACATAAAAATGAGAGCTCAATGTTTTACCTCTACAGTGCATTAATCTTTTTTTAATTATGTCTGTGTGATAAAGGGTCTCTTTGATAATGAGTCTTTTTGTTAATTGATTGAGGCACAGTGGGGTAGAAACATGCAATAAGGTGTTTTGGACAGTTTGATAAGGAAAGTAACCTGGAAATGGAGATGACTGATGATGAAAATACAGCTATCATAGCAGACAGACATGGGCAATTTACTAAATTTTCCGGTTCGTCCTTCGTCCGCAGCTTCCCGTCATCATCAATCCGTCCTTATTCACAATATATTTGTCTATCCATTTGCCCGCCGCATTTCAAAAGCACTTTTGTCATCACTTCCCTGTGTCAGTGAATTGTAATCCCCCCCACAAGAAGGAGAAATAAAATGCTAGCCGCAATCATTCACACAAGAAGGCAGCAAAATTCATGAGCAGTTCTTGTGGCTATGTCACCTATTGTTGCTTAGGAAATGCAGAAAGGAGTTCAAAAATACACTTCCATCCATTCTTTTTTGTGAACTTTCTGGTACATCGCCCTTCGGCCGCAACACAGGCGTCTGTCTGTCTGACTGTCTGTCTGTCAGAGACAGACGGATGGATCATTCTGTCACTAGAACGGAATGCCCACCTGTGTATCTTAGTATGTTAAAAAATCATACCTGGCTCTCGGAGCAACAGTTGAGCCATGGCCTGTGAGCTGCCGGCGATATTCTCTGCAATGCACTGATAAAATCCTTCATCTGATTTGACCAAACCAAGAATCTGCAGGTTACTGCCATCCTAAAATAAAACAAACAGACAAGAAGTTACGAACCGAAAACGGACAATGACGACATTTGTAATTGAATCAATGGTAACCAGTGAACTACAGTAATCTCTTGTTTATCGCGGATAATTGGTTCCAAAAACCAACCGCGATAAGTGAAATCCGCGAAGTACGGTCACCAATAAGAAGTACTGGGCAGACTAATGAGTTAGCGGAAAGATGCTAATTCGCGATCGTGCTAACACATGAAAACAGACTTCTAAAGGAATGTAAACGGACATTTGGAGCAATACTACATTGTCCGAAAGGTTAGACACGTTTCTTCAATTTAGAAATTTTATTTTGACTTTTAAATGTTTTTTTAATTTGGAAAAAAATCCGCAATGTAGTGAAGCCGCAATAAACGAAACACGAAGTAGTGAGGGATCACTGTAATAACAGTATCACTTACAGTACATCAACTACAGGGCCCTCCCATTAATCCCGTTTTCATATAGTATGTAGTATATGTTTTAAAAATACAATGTAATCGAATGGCACACATTTTTTCTGTGCTCCTTCGGGCTCACCACTATTTGGAAATAGTCACTGGGGATAACCTCCTCGCCATTCTTCATCCAGCGTATGGTCGGTGGTGGGTTTCCTGTCACGGCACACTCCAGCTCAATATCAGTGGATTCATAGGCGTAAGTGTTGGTTGGATAGTTGAGGAATTGAGGTGGAACTGCACAAATAAACAACCAACCAAACATAAGTAACAGAAGAATACTCCTGAATTCCCTGCTTACTCTTTGTAGCATGTAAGAATAAACGTATCATTTTGTATGTAAATTGCTGAATTTGGTTTGCTATTTAGATCGCACTTATGCCTCATATGAACATGTCAGTTCATTCCACGCAATGACTTTGAAACTCACTGACAGTTTTTGAGTGTGTAATTGAAAATATCTGTCAATCTCCCACCGCTTTCAGTTAATAAAATTATTTTCAACATTCAAGATTCAAGAGTTTTTTATTCGCCATGTTTGAGCGTGCCAAACAAGGAATTTGACTTTGGTAAATCACAGCCTCTGTTCAAATCACAGCCTCTGTTTTTGGTTATGAGTTAAATTAACATTAGGACAGGTCATCTGCTTTAGCTATTACAAACAATGTAAATACTAAAGTCTCAAAAAATACAAAATGCAGTAGTGGCATGGCAAATAGTGGCCTGTTTTAATTACATTTCTCAGAGGCATGGTCATCACATTGCTGTTCAACAACAGCCATCAGAATTCTACACCATACACCATGTTCCAATTCTTTCAAGTACAGTTCAATTCTATTTAATGTAAAATCCACTAAAATGTATTTGCATTTAATCTTTAAGAACCTTTTGTTTTTAAATGTTTTCGGTCTTGTAAAGCGTGTTAGGCAGTAAAATGTGACGGCATGATTTCAGGTCAACGTTTAACTGAACATAGACAAATCCTGGAGAATGAGGTGTTTCATGAGACAGAAACTATGTCTTGAGATGAGAAAGAAGCCCTGAAAGAATTTAATAAATAAATGAATAAATGAATGAATAAATAAATAAATAAATAAATAAATAAATAATACACGAGAATGCAGGGAGAATGAAAAAGTAGTCAATCCAAAACAACAGAGCAAATGAGAGGCAGAAAGAATGAAAAGAGCACAGGTAAGATAAGTTAGAGATGTAAAACTAAATTCTTAAAACAAGAGATAATAGTGTAATCAGGTCATGAACATGCAGAAATGATGTAAAGTGGAACTATTAGATGGGTCGTATGTGTTTCCCATCAATACATCATTATCTAGAGGTGTAACTTTATCACTGCAGTAATGCTCTAATTAAGGGATAATGATTTCCTTTAAACACAAGGCTGCTGCAGCTTCACAACAGCAACAATGACACACAGAGGCACAACAACTCTCACTGAAACACATATCCAGGAATTAGCCTAAGACATGAAAACAGCATCCTCCATCTCGCTTCTTTTAGGGGAGGGGGGGGGGCGAAACTTACCCAAGAAAACTCAAATCAATTTAAGTATCAGGTCAAAAGCTAAATTAGATTTCGGAAATAAATCTTTAATCCCAGTATGAACTGTCCATTCCAGTGTGGAATCGACTACTATCCAACCTGTTTTTAAGTGTCGTAGGACTGCACCTAAAAACAGGTTTAATTTTCCTATTTATGAGAGATAACATTGACAGAAATACAATCAACTCTTGATTTACATTGTCAACCAAATCTTGTAATAAATTGCTGTTTTTGTAGTCATTCCTTTTTTTAAGTTATTTTTTTAGGTGAGTCCTGAGCAGAGTGGATTCTCTGGTGAGGGCCTGGGAAGTCCCAAAAGACAGACTAGGATCTTGTTTTTGGAGTGATCTGGGATTGGGTTCTTTTGTGTGTGTGTTTGACATGTGGCTGATTCTCTTTGTACAAATAATTATTTTGTTTTTTAGCTTAAGTAGTATATTGTGACCATTAGTTTTGTTGTGTAATGGGTTAGGAAATAACCACCTGCTCCTCCCTGATTGGCTCTTACTTAACTGACCAATCGATGCAAGGGATAGTGGCCTGATTGGTAATTGGTTTCATAACCTGCACTGATTAACCACAATAGTTTAAAAAGGACTCTGTGCGTTCAGTGGCTGGCTGATTATTATGTGTATTGTGTGTCAGTTTCTACACGTTGTGTGTTTGCACAATTGCTTTTCAAGCTTAGTAGCCATGGTGAAATGAACCATCTTTCTAGCCAATTTGTTTGTTTCTTTGAAAAGCTTCCAAGTTTTCAGTATGTCTCTTCCACTGCAAAAGCTCTAATGGGATAAACATGAGTATGGACCTTGTGCAATCTGCTCTTTCAATGGCCGTACCTATTAAGGCATATGTCCGTAAAATAGAGCATAATATTTAGATAACCGTAGTTGTTCTGGGCACACAATGCAATTATAGTGGATGTTATTTATAAGCGGATTTTCACTATTCCCTGTCACGCCCAGTCCGTATCTCCTGTGAGTAGCGGGCGTCCAAAACATCATGTGATTGATGGTGCACATTTGGCATGAATTCTGTGTTTGTCATTGTAGAAGCTTAATGAAGGAAAAGTAAGACTGACTTCAATGGCTGCCATTAAGGTACACTACTTTTATTTGAAATATTTAAAACTCCTTCAAATGTAGGTTGAATTTGTATTTATTTATACATTCCTAGCTGTAGTCAAAATGATAAAGTACCAGATAGTAATCCTGAGACCACAGAAGCATTTTTAGCTGGGGGAAAAAAGAAAAAAGACCCTGCAGGTTTAACATTGATTACCTGGCCATCAGAGGAGACATGTTTACAAAAGTCTTTTTTAGGGGCCCTTTGTGTTTCAAACGACAACAGGCAAGACACACATTAATATGGTTCTGCTTCCTGAGGGAACCAGCTGAGGGGAGCTATTCACATGCTAATATAGAAATTTAACAACCAGCTGACCTCCAACACAGGCAACAATCCAGAGTCTGGCTTGTCTGGACAATGGAGACACGCACACACTGTCACCTGGATACTGTGCTACTGATCATACAATGAGCAACAAACGATTAAGAAAAAGAAATGTACACATACATAAGCACATGCACACATTATAGCTTAGTATCAATGACGCTGCCTCTATCTGCACCAACTTCCCACTCAGCATTCAAATGGAAATGAGCTCTATCATTTATTTCAATGAGCATCTGCACGTGTGTGTCTGTCTTTGTGTGGAATGATAAAATCCAGGGGGAATTTACTGGAGTACACTCAGGCACCCTTACTTACTTAAACCCTTACTTCTCCCCACATGAACATAAACTCGTTAGCAGCCTCTTTATATCTGCACTTATCCATCAATTGCCAATCTTTAAGTGCATCGGCAAAACATAATTGCACACCTTAGAATTTGTGATGTCTAAGTAACTAATGACCTGAAAAACAATTATCATACAAGAATAGAATAGAGTTGAACTTGTTTTCAAATGCCATGGTGCTAGTTGATTGAAGGCTGTGATATTTCGCAACAAAAACAACCAAGAGCTTGACCTTAGAACAGCACGTACTGTCGCATTACCATTTGTCAATAGTTTTGGGTTAAATCAAACAATAAAACTTGAGAATTGACATCCAATATATGAAAAATATGTCGATATACATCCAATATGAAAAGAAAGCCCAAAACAAAAAGATTAAACAGCACATAGTCATTCATCCCGAGCCACTAATTTCAGTTGCTTTTGTCTTGCTGTAAAATTAGCACTCAGTATTGTTTCCTGAGAAAGTGAAAAGTACAGGTAATTATACGCGTGTGAGTAAGTGTGAGATTTTCATCTTTACTGTGATTAAACTTCATAAAACCATTATTGTGTTTCATTGTATTTTAAGAGTCGGAGTATATAGAGCCCCTAAGGCATATGTGTCAGACAGCTCACATATACTGTAGCTTGGTATACAATTGAAAATCATTTCATAAAGGGGTTAAAATTTATTCAGCAAGTAAAAAGAAGCCATATATACATATATATACTGAGGGAAAGATTTTGTATTATGATCAGAATACTTAATTAATCATGAAGGAATTGGTATCACTTACATCACATATGTCAGAGTTACGGCCCGCGGGCCAGATCCGGCCCGCGAATAGATAATTACCTATAGCCCCCTGGATGATATTTAATTACTATGAGAACCGGCCCGCAGGCCACAGCCGCCCGCTGGTGTTTTGCACGCACCAACACTACATTTCCCACAATGCAACGGTAGCCCGCGATGTCACTGCAGCTCGCACAAGTGGCTTCATTATTCATGAGTAGTCAGAGCAGAGTTCAACTTTCTGATACCCCCCTCCTCAAAAATGGCTAAACGTAAGGTGGACGCTGAGAACAGGGGGTTTCAGGCCAGGTGGGAGGCAGAGTACATGTTTACGTAGGTAAGAGGCAAACCTGTGTGTCTTCTGTGTGGAGAAAATGTGGCTGTAATGAAAGAATTACATTTAAGAAGGCACTATCAAATGTCTAAGAAACACAAAGACAAGAATATGGAATATGAACAAAACCTACAGAAGGTGGAAGAATTAAAACGAGGCCTTAAGTCCAGACAGACTATGTTCACGTATGCTAAATCACAAAGCGAGGCTGCTGTCAAGGCTAGCTTTATTGTGGCAAAAGAGATCGCAAAATCAGCCCGGCCCTTTGCAGAAGGAGAGTTTATCAAAAACGGGTTTTGAGCCTCAGAGCCTAACCCCGAACATTGATGAACTTGTACAAAAGATGAGACACCTCTAAGTATCAGGCTCAGCCTCAGACAAGTGAGCATCACAGAGCAGTAACGTATTTTCCGTTTTTTAATTCGGGTACATTTTTACATTTGTTTCTACAAGACGTGATTTTTCTTTGAAGAAAGTATTGTTTTATCTGTGTGCCATAAATTTTTGCATTTTATTTATTTATATTTATTTTTTGGTTGAATGGACTAAGGGAAAATTGCAGATAAGAGCCATGAGAAAGAATACAACTGGTTTGATTATTTTTTTTATTTTACGATTTGAAAGCAATGATCGGTAGATCATAGAGCAGCACAATAATACATTTTCAGTTTATAATGCATGCACTTTTATTTATGCATTTATCTTGATATTAAGAAACACATTTTGTTTTTAAAACAATTTAATTTTTTGCTCTTTGGCTGTTGAAAATGTTTTCCCTTGAAGTTACTGACAGAGCCATAACAAAATATTGCCATATTCATTTAATCATTAAATAATGTACACTGTGTTAGGTCTTAGTTCAATAGGCTATGTGCAATCATTCCGATATATTTTAATAAACATTGAACCAGTCCAGCCCTCGGCTTGTAGCATATTTGTTTTTTGGCCCTCGGTGTGTTTGACTTTGACATCCCTGACTTACATGATTGCATTTGATTTGATGTGCATTTGTTTTGCGATTATGTAATGTTTTGATTTGGTCTTACTTTCATTGTTTTATTGTGATATTATTTTTACACTTTAAAGGTGAATACTTTGATGTTGATGTACTATGATATATTGATATTGTACTGTTTTGAGATACTTTTATGAAAAGAATATGTTGCTTGTTTTGCTAGAAATGTAATCAATGGGATGATTGGAAACATCGGTTATTGTGAACTAGGGAATGGACTACCTTAGGAAAAGTACCCAAAGTGAACCAAATATCTATGCAAGAATTTTCCGCTTGGCGGTCTGAGCAATGTATTGCGCTCTGACATCTTGGGATATCAATGTTGAACTTTGGAGCATAAAAAAAAACTAAAATCCAAAATCGATCAAAAAAACACAGCCAACCAGAGGATGAAGTGGTTTGAGAGCATTGCTTCAGCACGGGGTTCCTTTCTATGTGGCAGATCCCCAATTGTACCAATGTCCAGTAGAAGCTGTCCCAGGAAGGGAATCTTGGGCCTTCGTATCTTATCATGCGCTAGTTGAAATGTGAGGACGCTAAACATCTACCAAATAGCAGGGCGACAACGTTCGATCAGAATTGACGGTTTCTGCATTGGCTTCCTGTGGGCTCCAGGCCTAAGATCACAGCATTTGAAGTAGTTCTTTGATGGATTGAATCTAAAACTTGAGCTCCAGAACCACCACAGCTGACCATTATTACTCATTACCGGGAGCTCAAGTGGCTTCAGGGGATGAAGGACCCAAGAGGTCTGAGGATGCATTCAGTCATCTCCCGACATTCCTTTAATTAAGGCTGTAGTATTGGCTGGCAGAGAAACAATTTCCACCTTGCATTGTCATGCTATTCAGTGAAAGTTTTCTATTACAGAATTGGATTATTCGTACTAATGAGTAACTCCTGGTGTAGTGGTTCACTTGCATGAACGCTAACGACATGGTTCTGTACTTCCACCGAGAGACAGCAAAGCAAATCATGCAACTGGCAAATGTGGATTATCGGCCTGAATTAGCATGCAATATATTACATTTTTGCACTTCCAACAGATGGAAAAAGAGCATTTTAAGCTCTTAGAAATGTTGGGATAACACCACAAGCCCAAAACAAAACCCTAAAGTGACCAAAGTGTAAGCGTAAGTGAAAGACAAAAAATGGTACGCTTTGATAATTTTAGAGAAGCCAGCATCCGCATAAAAAAAAAGCCATGTTTTAATTTATTTATTTCTAATATGTAATAGGGATGTTTGCAGTTTTATAAAAAAAAATAGATACCGTATTGGCCCAAATATAAGACGGAGTTTTTTGCATTGAAATAAGACTGAAAAAGTGGGGGTTGTCTTACATTCGGGGTCTAGACATTATACTCATTCACAATGCTAGATGGCGCAAGATATCTTTAAAGCAAATGCTGAACTTAACTCCCCTGGCCAAAGCGAACCCCTGCCACGAAGAAGAAAAATCAAAATAGCGGTAGCAGTTTGCATTATTTTATTGCAATGTATTTCCTTATTCAGATTTGTTTCAAGACTACAGTTACAGTTAGACTTCACTTTGATGGTTAATGCAGTTATTGCAATTTTGTTGTTTTATTACAGTAGATTGGTTAATTTACATTTCAAAAACCAGAAGCCATTCATTTACAAATGTGATTGCACTTTAGTTTACATATTTAAATGCTCAGATATTAAGATGTGATAGACAGTTTTTGCATGATTTGAATGAGGCAAAATAATGTGCTTTTTCTCTGGAATATATTGTTATAATCATTTGTTTCAGATGTACTGTAATTATTTTCTGTATAAAAATTTAATTTGGTGTTCAAAAAGTATTTTTTCAAACTTGAGTCTTGAAAAAGAGGGGGTCGTCTTATAATCAGGGTCGTCTTATATTCCGGTCAGTACGGTACTTTCATCTATGTAAAAATTGTCTATACGGCCAGAGAATTGAATATTAAAATGATGTAAAGTCCTTCGTCTTTGGCTCTATCTTATGCTTGGAATTTTATTTGAATTATCATTTTAAACTCACCGTGACGTGACAAGAATAGAGAATGTATTGTCCGATCAATTGCAGCACAGCAACACACACAAGGGCATACACTAGTGTCCTTGGTTTCCTTGGCTGGATTATTGACATTCAGTTAGAAACAAAAACGAAATTAGGGTAACAAGGAAACACTCCATAATGAATAAGACATGCTAGCAATGTAGCAGCCACGGATAGGAACTTATTTATCGTTCACATTCCACATAGGAAGGCTAGAACCAGAATTAAACCCAGCACCTCTGAGATGTGTGGCGTACGTGCTAATCAGCGTTCCTCCAAGGTGCTACTGCATTTTTTAATAATGTAAATAACGATAATAATACTTACATGCATTTGGTACAGGAACTCAGTCTGCTTAATTAGGCTTATTACGTCACATAGCAGCAGGATTAGACTGTGAATGTTTGTTATGGGTAATAAACTCTGAAGCTCATGCTGTTTGACAGCCCAGTGTAGTTTTGTTCCTGCTGAGAGACACAACTGGGGTGGGACACCTGAGGCCAGACTTAACTGTCTCAGCCATAGCTGTCTGTCAGGAGGAAGAGCTAAAGCTTGCAGGGGACAAAGCCATTGCAGACAAACAACTGGAAGAAAAACGGAAAGAAGCTTACAAATGTGACTTCAATAAGAAACACGAAATCAAACCAGGCAGCAAGAGTTCAACAAGTGGTCAGTAGCCGGCAACAATGAGGGAAAAATAAACCTGTGCACGGCCACAAATGAACTGGAACTGATCCCAGCTGACTTTGAGCAAAAGGCGCATTTCACACTGGACTGGTCATCAGTCAATTACAGCGCAAGAAGCCATGAATAACTAACACACTTCAAATAATCTAACCAGTTTTCAATAATTAGGAGCATTTTAGGCAAGACTTTTTTTTGGGCGGGGCATATAAAGTTAAAGTTAAAGTCCCAATGATTGTCACACACACATCTAGGTGTAGCGAAATTTGTGTCTGCATTTAACCCATCCCCGTGTGATTTTGATCCATCCCCTGGGGGAGAGGGGAGCAGTGAGCAGCAGCGGTGCCGCGCTCGGGAATCATTTGGTGATCTAACCCCCCAATCCCTACCCTTACTGCTGAGTGCCAAGCAGGGAGGCAATGGGTCTCATTTTTTATAGTCTTTGGTATGACCCGGCCGGCGTCTGAACCCACAACCTTCCAGTCTCAGGGCGGACACTCTACCACTAGGCCACTGAGCTTGTTGTATGTGCCTTTGAATAAAAACCCGATTACAACGGCTACAATTTGTTAACTTGCCTTTGCACTTTCCATCCATTTTGCTTGGCACGAAACCATTTCCACTATTAAAGCAATTTTAGCCATTCAATCTCTAATCTAACGTCACACAACATGGCAGACTGTAAAGTAGGAAGAAATAAAACTCTGAACCTCGTGCATGCTACCTGGTATTGATTGATTGTGGTTAAGGTTCGATCTTTACATACAGCACTTTGTTGCTGTTGCACAGCTAAATTTGTTAACGTGCTCTATGAATAAAGTTAGCTTGATTTGAGCTCACTAGGCACAGTGAGAACATGCAAAGTCCACACAGGAAGGCAGCAATTGAACACTGCACCTCTGACCTGGGAGTCGGATGTGCTCTACCATGCCGTCTTATAACAGAACAACAATTTATTACTTTATTTACTAATTTAAAATGTGCAACTCAGGCACTAGTCAAAATCTGTAACGGCTGATGTCTACCCTCAGGAAAAAAAAAAAAGCCCCAAATATGAGAGGATTACAAATGCTAGACAAGAAGAGAGCAGGCAGTAAGAGGAACGAAAACCGAAGGATTCATTCCAAATATCCCTAAAATCTGCCACTCTAAGAGAGACAGATGGTAAATATGAACAGATGTCTGTAACTGATGAGCACACATTTGTTCTGTCTCAGACAAGCTGGGCAAAATGTCTTTCCACAAGGTCACGTTCAACGTGCTAAGTCCGTTTTGATCCCTTTTTTTTTTTTTTTTAAACCGCAACAGAGCAGGATAGTAGCGATAACCAAGGTGATATAAATCAGACTGAACCACAATGAAAAGTCATGTAAAATCCCTTTTCCCCTCTGTGACTTGATTGCGTTCAAATCCTGGATTACAAAGTTTAAGACACAAAGGGACTCGTCAGGTTGATTTGATTCATCAACTGGCTGGACTGGGCAGCCACATTAAAAAACTGCAGTTGGGCAGTATGAATTGAGGAGGGGCACTACTCTCAACACACTGAGATGGATTAAACAGCCTGAACACACAAGACCAAAGAGGCATTAATCCGTACACATACAAACTCTTGATGACATTGAGGGGTAGGGTTAAAAAACAGAGTTCTGTCAAACAACAATAGTGAACGGACTGCTTCACATGCAAAACTTAACACTGTTGACAGAGCAAAAGCGAGACAGTGAGGGGACTGTTCATGCCGATGTGGATTTTACTGTGGAAACTAAAACAAGGTACCAATTTTAGGTACCAAGGAAAAAAAAGAATGCAATCCTTGTTTTGAATGTGAGTCTGAATGTAACATCTGTGATGCAATTAAAGTAATTGCTACAATGTGCTGATATCGGCAAATTAGGGCTCATTTCATACATTCTTTAAATGTCTTATTTTCCAGCATTTAGCTACGCTTTGTGCACCCAAATAGTGAGTTTCCTTGCTCTGTGGGTAGGAACCAGGAACACTATTAACTCTAGCAAAATATGTGAGTCAGAATTAAAATTTGAAAATGAAAATAACGTGATGTTTGACAATATGGCACAACATATATGAACTAAAATATATGACAGAATTTTTGAGTTTAATCCACTTGATGGTTCGCCTGATGCATTTTTTGGCGGACAGAAATCCTCCTCTCTGATTACTGTAGAGGTTTCCTTCCCTGCAGGAGTTCTGTGACACTGCCCCCTTTTTCTTTCATGTCTTCTCATCTGCACTAATGTTTCTGGGTAGTGGCGGCACGCCGGCCAGCCTCACAGCAGGAGGGGTTGCCATCTATCTGAATGTTTTCTAAATACAAAGTAAGTCACAGTGGCTGTAATATTGCAGAAGAAGAATCTTATAGTCGTTTTCACATTTGTATCACTGTAAATTAGTTAGCCAGAGGCATAACATTGGAGTTGTAAAATGAAAGTGTACATTTGCTCAGCAGTTGTGGTCTTACCCATTTAAAATACTTGTGTGGTGAAATCAGCATGCCATTGTAATATATCCATCCATCCATCCATTTTCTGAACCGCTTAGTCCCCACGGGGGTCGCGGGCGTGCTGGAGCCTATCCCAGCCGTCATCGGGCAGTAGGCGGGGGACACCCTGAACCGGTTGCCAGCCAATCGCAGGGCACACAGAGACAAACAACCATTCGCACTCGCACTCACACTCACACCTAGGGACAATTTGGAGTGATCAATCGGCCTACCAAGCATGTTTTTGGGATGTGGGAGGAAACCGGAGTGCCCGGAGAAAACCCACGCGGGCTCGGGGAGAACATGCAAACTCCACACAGGGAGGGCCGGAGGTGGAATCGAACCCGCACCCTCCTAACTGTGAGGCGGACGTGCTACCCAGTGCGCCACCGAGCCGCCTATTGTAATATATATTTTTTTAATTTTATTTAATACATTACTGTAAGAGGTGGAGTCACATAGACAGATAGACTCCCAGTGGTGCTCTAGCGCTTATGCTTTTGCGTTGAGAAAATTCTGATGAGGAAATCCCCATTTGCATGAAGCCCATTTTTCCTTTATTCATCAATATTAAAAGAAAATCCCCAAATAACCCTTCTGTCATCGATGACTTTAAAGTCTTTTGAAAAGCATATGTGATCTGCAATATATTGAAAATTCTTGATTTATATGGGATAAAACCATTGAGACACAACATCCCATTCACGAGGTGGCTGCCTTGTCCCTCCCCCAACCTCATCTTGGCTCTCAGATGATAAATTACACAGATAGCGGGTGAAATGTTTCCAGCTGGACATGGCAGAGCTAAATCTTACCCAGATTTTCAAAAACAAGCAATTGTATGCTGAGTAAAACTGTTGCATACATTTACTAAATGTAGCCCATTTATGATAAAAGATCAGTTGTGGAGTTGGTGGGTCATTATTGTCAAGGCCGGGAAGGTGATATTGAACTCTGAAGTCCAGAAAGAAATTGTTTTAACATTAGAAAGAAAATTAACAAAGATATTGTTACATCATTACTGTTACATCACCCCCTGCTTTTAGCTATACATATGTAGATATATGTATATGTAGATAAATGCAATATTTACATATGATTTGATACACAACATACGTATTGATTCACAAGCAAATGTTTTCAGTGAAATGAATCTTTATTTACAAAGTGCTTCCACAAACGCATGTTCTTTTAAATTTGAAAAATACTTTGTAGTGTTATCAGAATATACTGCTATCTTAAATATCTGCCCATTATTTTTCCTAACTTTTAAAAGTATGCTGTCACGAATGTGTCGCTCACATCCATAATAATCAAAAGTAATATGTTATCGTCACATCTGTGGTTAACTACTGTGTATTGTGGCCTGAAATGAAACTGAGTGTGGCAGCAACTTTTATGATTTTTCAGAGCAGCATATCAAGATGACATTTTATTTCATGGAATGAGACATTTACCCAACACTGAAACATATTATTAGCAATGATATTTTACATGAATGGATGAGAGCTAATTATATTACATTCCTTACACCATTTTATTGGTTTCATGCAACATGTAGGATTATATGATAGTTATAAATTTAAGAGAAACGGGCGGTGACATGAGTAATAGTACCTGTGCTAGTTCTGTTTGCCTTTTGCTGGGTTCATTAGATTTCTAATAGGAACTATCTAATGAGCCGGGTCGCTCTCATTATTATAGGACATAACGTACATCCATTATCCTTATCATCTAATCATGGTCACTGCCTTGTGGAGTGAGTATACAAATATTATCACTAAGCTACGGCGAACCATCAGTCTTTAATGGCCGCCACTTGAGAGAAAAACAATTCCATATGATACATGCCACAGGACAGCTTTCTTGGATGACATTGAAAAAAAAACTTATGCCATGAAAAAATAATAAGTCTTCAATAATTTCACAATTGTAAAACTGAAATGTTTCTCATCTCATAACATTTGAACTGAATATATAGTGCATTTTAATATCAATAGAATAAATAGGGCTCTATATCCATAGTGTAGACCAGACCTAAGACCAACTCAGAACAAGTCTAATATGTGGCGTAAATGGTATAACATGATTTTGGTTGATTTGAAATTTGGTGAATTTTTCCGCAAAGGGAGATCTTGCAGCTCAACTAGAAAAATGCACTTTGCCTACACCAATGTCATGCACAGACCCCAGCGAGCCTATTTCTGCTTATGTATTATCAGCACTGTGTGCACTACAACCACCCTGATTTTACTGGAAATTGGGGGGACTCGCAAAAATTGGTTTGGACACGGGCTCCATTCAATCCCACAATGGCACTCAACCACACAATCGCCCCCTTATGCCCAATTCTACCTGTGTAATGTCTAGGAAAATACAAAAATACAAAAAGAAAGAAAATTCGACTCATGCACACAGACTGTGCTTTGTGCGAGACGACCGGGGCAAAATATGCCCTACATATGATAAATATAGACAGTCCAAACAATGCAAACATTCCAAGTTTTTGTCATGAAGTACCATATTTTTCGGAGTATAAATCGCGTTTTTTTTTTTTTTTTTTTTCATAGTTTGGGCGGGGAGGCGACTTATACTCAGGAGCGATTTATACGTGAACTTATTCACAATTTTTCAAAATACAAAAATCCGCAATATAGTGAAACCGCGATAAACGAACCACGATGTAGCGAGGGATTATTCACTAATTTGAACTGCAACTGACGATGTCAGCGGCGGGGCGCATATGTGGCGTTGTTTACATAAAGGACGAAGAATTTGATCGATGGATTTAATGATTTGGAGTGACACAGATGGTTTGATAGAATTGTTATCTTATAGCTATTTGATATATAGTTTATATATCGTTATATGGGCCTGTGGAATAATTTGAACTGCAACTGACGACGAGTCCAACGTCAGCAGCGCGGCGCACACGCGACGTTGTTTACATAAAGGATGAATTTGATCGATGGATTTAATGATTTGGAGTGACACAGATGGTTTGATAAAGGTGTTATTTATGTTATAGTTATTTGGAAAAACTGTTAATGTTACGTCAGGCTCGTTCTCAGCTCCTCGTTTGTGTTTTTGTCACGTTAGCATACCGTATGGTTTAGCCTGTTGTTGCTGGTTCATGTCTGTTCTTAGTGTTGGATTTTGTCAAATAAATTTCCCCCAAAATGCAACTAAAACTCCGGTGCCACTTATATATGTTTTGTTCCTCTTTATTGTGCATTTTATGGCTGATGCGACTTGTACTCCGAGCGACTTTTAGTAGTGGGTTACATAGCTGTCTTTTGTTCAGGTGGTGTGAGCTGAATTTACATCCACAATTTACGTCCATTCAGAGTGTAGTTATCCATGCCATGGCATGATGCTTAAAAGGAGCAGTACAGAAAATTGACTTTGGTGACTTATGTTATTTCATGGGAAATCACTAAGGGCTCCATTTTTGCAGTACCACTTGCAGGAATGGTGCAATATTCCGATTTTCGTGCAAGCACAAGGCTCGCTGTGCCTGTTTGCCAATTTGGCAAAAAGCCAGCCTTGCACCATACTGGGTGTACAGGCACAATAAGTTTTTGTACTTTGACATGCACCTGGGGCACCTGACAATTTGGTGGCAGAAAGTCAGTCTATCTCGGGACCACTTCTGAGCACGGCACAGTACATCGGCCGCGATTTTGATTCATTTGATCGGGGATGAGCGATAGATGTATATCGTGCGCTAACATTATCGCTTACATTGACTGTTGCCACTCTGGCCAAGTGCGGTGACAATGCTCAGGTCATACACAGATTGCTACATCCTTTTCCACAGAGAGATTTCTCCATGTGAGATGTGAGTGCACATCATTTAAAGCGAGTGAGAATGAGCTGAATGAATCTTCCTACAATGGAGGAAATCGGCCTTTCGCCCTATCGTAGGCGACGCTTGCATGCATCTGCGAAAACTTACCAACACAAGGTCTAACATCCCCCAGTGATACACATGTATGCTGGGTTTAGCGTGGTCAAAACTAGCAGGCTGTTCAGTGAACTTACAGTATGTTATAATGTGAGATAAGAGAAACCAGAGAACCACAGAGCACTGCTGGTAAAGTTGCAGCTTGCACTGTGCATGCATTTTACAATTTACAGTTATTAAGTCCAACTGACAATGCATGAGATTAATCGCCTGCAACTGAAGGTCAAAGCTAACGAGTAACTTGCGGAAAACGGAACGTCTGGGAGAGTCAAAGAAATTGAGTGCTCATGCAGTATATTTGAGTTGTTGCACATTAACCCTGTTGATGTTAGAAACACACTGAAATCAAGAAGGGATTTTCGTTTTCTACAGACTAGGATATTGAACAAAGTTATTCATTGAGTGCCCCTTTTCCCCCAAAAAACGTCAAAGAAAGAGACCAAGCTAATATAGAAATAATTTTATAGTATCCATTTATCTGTCTATTAACCAACTTTTTAAGCGAAAGGGACCAGCTCGGAGATGGACGACCCCAGTCTTGACGCAGCTTCCACTGTACAAAATCACTGTTGGCACTGACCAAATTTTTGACAAGCCAACGAGTTCTAAATTGTCGCCTGTATCACCCTATACACAAAATAGCTCTTGACCAAACTTGAAATCAGTCCAGAGTCGTAAATCAGTCACTTAGAATTGAGCATGAAATTATTCACATAATGTATGCTCAGCTTTAGTTACTTACGTCTGGACATCTTTTTAGATATGTTGGATTTTCATGCTGTGAGAAGTTTCTATTCCAAGTCATTTTGAATTCTGAATCCTTGCCTGGAAATGAACGTTAAAGTTTCAAAAGAATGACCTTCAGATTAACCTTTTCGACCATGTTGTTCACGTTTTAAATGTCTATAAAACAGTATGTTTTAAAGACGTGGCAGGATGCAATGTTTTGGATCCTTAAAATTCTTAAGCTTTTATTGCATGACACTAATGTTGACACGACTGACTCAGAAAATTACTCTCAAAAGATTGATGCTGTTGTTTCTTATTGAAAATCACATGATTGTGTTTGCAAGGAGCGATTGATGACAGGCGCGTGTAAACAGAATATGAATGTGATGGAACACAGACGCA
Source organism: Syngnathus scovelli (assembly GCF_024217435.2). Taxonomy (NCBI): domain Eukaryota; kingdom Metazoa; phylum Chordata; class Actinopteri; order Syngnathiformes; family Syngnathidae; genus Syngnathus; species Syngnathus scovelli. The sequence continues at coordinate 5,724,346 of NC_090859.1, forward strand.
CTCGAAGAGGATGCTGAGACAAAGACATGAAAGGACAGAAGAGTGGAGAGGCCCAGCTGGGGGGAAACTGCAAACACCCGAAGGTTAATTTGAAGATTTTCTCCAGAGTAGAACAAACAGCAGCTGCTTCTATTTGATTTCATCTCTGTTCGTGGAAACAAATGAGATAATTTTGATTGCAATTGCATCCAATTTAAAGTTAAATCTCATGCAGGCAAAGTTTGGTGATATTGTCAAATACATGCATCAGTTTGCTGAGGAAGTTCAACTTTTTGATTTTCGTGCTCGCACGCTATTTGATTGAAGTTGTAATGTAAATTCACGTTTTTGTTTTTTTGTAAGTTTCTTATCATAGTCTTCTTCCATAATATACATTTTATATAAACATTACAGAGACACATTTTCTAAAATGGCAGCCCTGTGCATTTCACAGTAGCAGGTGGCTGTTTGAGAGGAGGCATGCGTTTGTACTAACACTTGCAATAATGATGAAGATTTTACTTTTTAATTCTTACAATGAGAAATGCATTTGAATTTTTCTCTGCTTGTTGACACACCTGCCCGAACAGCGTTGGCCAAGGCGGACAAAAGCCCAGGCAAAGCTATGACCTTTCCAGTATATACTTTCAGCAGAGATTTAGGAACAGGCTGATTTGTATTTTGCTGGTTACATTAATTCAATATATCTTTGCAATCCCGTTCCAAAGTCTTCATTTGACTGCACAAACAAATGTAGGGAAATAATAAATATATTTTTTAATTGTGTTGTTTAGTTAACTGGACACGTGATCTGATCATTCTGCAATGCTGCAACGCTTTCTGCAATGCTGATCCAAATTTAGCTATGCACCAAAAGGGGAAATCTTAATGTAATTATTGTGTAGCTTGCTTAACTGTTGTCTATTGTCATTTTGGGTGGAAACAGCAATTAATAATTATTAGTTGTTTATTTTGCCTGAAGAGGAACTTACTGACTGGTGACCAATCCACGGTGCTGCCTGCCTTTAATCCACAGTCACCTGGAATACTTTCCATCTTCCTCATGACCCCAAATAGCACATCCAGAAAATAGATGAATAGATGGTTGGATGAAAATGAGACATCTATTTGCTGAAAGGCAAATTATTTGAGGCTGACTCACCACATGACTAATCATAAAATAATTACGTAATAAGCTGTCGTCATAAGAGCATTGAATGGAGGCTACTCAATGGCAACATTGAATGGAGGCTGGTGTACATGTTACGTCCGCGTCAAAGGACGCTCGCTCGGCCGGCAACTTTCCTCAGCCATTTTATCACTGTCATGACTGTCACCTGCTCCCTCTTGTTACCTCATGTATTTAAACCTTGCCCGTGTGTTTCTGCCAGTTGCTGTCGACTGTTGCTTCCCGTTTGTGTCCGTGCCTGTTGTAACTGCTCGTCTATTTCCCCCGGGTCTCATGTGGAGGCTCTCGGTCAGACTATTCTTGGTCTGAGTGGAATTCTGTTTCCCGCTCGCTGTCCGTGAGCCTCTTTCCGCCTGTTCATCTTCCCCCCTTCCCTTCAATAAACCCTGGTCCTAGCTGCATTTGGTCACCCTGCCCCACTCATTCCATGACAGTACACATACAGTACATCTTCCTTTTCCTCTCAGAATTAAAATGGATAGTTAAGAAAAATGTGATAAAATATCTGTAGGCATATATTTAAATCTCCATGCCCATAATGAACACAACACAGTCGTAGCACGCAGCAGAGTAAGTGAGTGCATGCTAATAGCATTGGTGGAACACTGTGGAACTCCCTCCTCGACCACCTAAGAGCACCCCAATCCACTGACTCTTTCAAAACCGGACTTAAAACTCACCTCTTTACTCTAGCATTTCAGTAATCCTGTTTTCCGCATCCTGGTCGTCGTCCAGTTGTGTTATACTTGTCTTTGCTTTGTTTTCTTGTTTTTACTTGCCATGTAGCACTTTGAGATTCCTCCAAATGTAAAGTGCGTTACAAATATAATTTATTATTATTATTATTATTATTATTATTATTATTATTATTATTATTATTATTATTATTATTGGTGGGACACTGAGACATGTTTAAGCATGTAAAGACAATCAACAATTTACACTCTCAACTCGTAGGAACTTAAAGGTGTCGAATGGTACACACGACCTGAAAGCATTGTAGCCCTTGAATCACTGTTATGAACAACAATAATTGCATGAATGCAAATTTGCCTCAGGCTCATGTGCCTGAGGCAAACAGACCCAAGAAATCCTGACAAGGTGTTGAAAATATTAATTCATTTTTTCCCATTTGTCAAAAATCTGTTGTCTATAAAAATTCTACAATTTACTCCATATCATCAGTTAATTGGTTACCGTTTTTTTCTGCACTATAAGGTGCACTTAAAAACCTTTAATTTACTCAAAAAACCACAGTGCGTCTTATAATCCAGGGTGCCTTATTTAATGATCAATTGGTGAATTTGTTGATCCATACTGGTTGTACACAGCGCTCTACCAAAATGTTTCAGTACAACTAGTAATTTACAAGGTCGCATTGCTTTCAGCATTTCGGCAACCGTGGTCAGGGGCGTCACCAAAGTAATAGCGATAAACACTCATACTGTGCTTACTCCTCCTCGTCCAACAACACCACTTGTGTGAATAAAGATGCCAAAATGACACGCATGCCACTATCTGCCAATGGATTGTGGACACCTGGGCTGATATATCAATCTCAACTGTGGTCCGAGCTTTTGCGAAGGCAGGAATAATAACTGCCAGGGAATAGCAGCGACACTAACACAGATAATGACGAGAGGGAGCCGGGCATAATGAATGCCACACTCGCCCAACTGTTCAATTCGGATATGGAAGAGGAAGAATTCGACGAATTTGTGGACGGGGATATATAAATATGTACATTGACATTTGAACAATGTCATGTTATTGTGCAATGTTTGTATTGTATGTCGTTCAACTGTTCAAAAAAACTTTTCAATTCGGACACGGAAGAGGAAGAATTCAACGGATTCGTGGACAGGGATACAGTATCTCACAAAAGTGAGTACACCCCTCTTATTTCTGCAATGTTTTAATTATATCTTGTCATGGGACAACACTGAAGAAATGACACTTTGATCCAATGATAATTAGTCACTGTAGAGCTTGGATAGCAAAGTAAATTTATTGTTACTTCAAAGTAACTCAAAATACAACAATGAATGTGTAAACTGCTGGCAACAAAAGTGAGTACACCCCAACTGAAAATGTCAAAATTGGACCCAAATGTCAATATTTTGTGTGGCCACCATTATTTTCCAGCGCCGCCATAACCCTTTTAGGCATGGAGTTCACCAGAGCTTCACAGGTTGCTGATGGAATCCTCTTCTAATCTTCCATGATGACATCACGGAGCTGGTGGATGTTGGATACCTTGTGCTCGTCCACCTTCCCTTTGAGGATGCCCCACAGATGTTCAATAGGGTTTAGGTCTGGGGACGTGCTTGGCCAGTCCATCACCTTCACCCTCAGCTTCTTTAGGAAGGCAGTGGTCGTCTTGGAGGTGTGTTTGGGGTCGTTATCGTGTTGGAATACTGCTCCGCAGCCCAGTTTACGGTGGGAGGGGATCATGCTCTGCTTCAGTATTCCACAGTACATGTCGGCATTCATTGTTCCCTCAATGAACTGTAGCGCCCCAGTGCCAGCAGCAGTCATACAGCCCCAGACCATGATGCTCCCACCACCATGCTTGACTGTAGGCAAGGCAGACTTGTCTTTGTACTCTTCACCTGGTTGCCGCCACACACGCTGGACAGCATCTGAACCAAATATGTTTATCTTGGTCTCATCAGACCACAGAACATGGTTCCAGTAACCCATATCCTTAGTCTGCTTGTCTTCAGCAAACCTTTTGCGAGCTTCCCTGTCCATCTTTTTTAGAAGACGCTTTTTCCTGGGACGACAGCCATGTAGACCAATTGAATGCAGTGTGCAGCGTATGGTCTGAGCACTGACAAACTGACCCCCCCACCCTTTTAACCTCTACAGCACAGATGTCAAACTCAAGGCCCGGGGGCCAGATACGGCCCGCCACATCATTTTATGTGGCCCGCGAAGACAAATTGTGCATCAAATTCGTGTCTCATTACTAGAATTGCAAATTGTCTTCACTTTTAATAATATATTTTTTTTAAATATTTGACCAGTTTTTACACGTCAGATTTGAAAACGAGTTATCTGTCAGTTTGTTGAGTAGCTTTTACTGTATATAGTATGAAGTGCTCATACATTTATTTGGGTTGACAGTCATAATGGCTCTCCGAAAGAAGCTATGACTGCAATGCAGCCCGCGAAAGAAATGAGTTTGACACCCCTGTTCTACAGCAATGCTGGCAGCACTCATACGCCTGTTTTCCAAAGCCAACCTCTGAATATGACGCTGAGCGAGCGCAATCTACTTCTTTGTTCGACCATGGCGAGGCCTGTTTTGAATGGAACTTGTCCTCTTAAACCGCTGTATGGTCTTAGCCACCGTGCTACAGCTCAGTTCTTCTTATAGCCTAGGCCATCTTTATGTAGAGGAATAATTATTTTTTTAGATCTTCAGAGAGTTCTTTGCCATGAAGTGACATGTTGAACTTCCTGAGACCAGTATGAGAGTGAAAATAGCTAATTTAATACACCTAATCCCCAATCACACCTAACACCTCGTTACACTAACTAGTCGCATTACACAGGGAGGAAAAATGCCTAATTGGTCACAATTTTGGCTTAATTTTGAGGTTTTCAGTTGTGGTTTACTCACTTTTGTTGCCAGCATTTTACACATTCATTGTTGTATTTTGAGTTACTTTGAAGTAACAATAAATTTACTTTGCTATCCAAGCTCTACACTGACTACTTAACATTGGATCAAAGTGTCATTTCTACAGCGTTGTCCCATGACAAGATATAATTACAACATTGCAGAAATGAGAGGGATGTACTCACGTTGTTGAACAACGTTGTGTTATGGTGCAATGTTTGTATTGTATATCGTATTTGTCACGGCCGGGTGTGGAGCATGGAGCAGGACGACCAAGTGCAGCTTGGACCAGGGTTTATTGGCGGAACTCAAAATACAGACTCGGTAAACTGACATGACTTAACAAAACAACATGACTTCCCAACCAAAACATACTTGAAACCGACAGGAACCAAAAGGACATGAAGCCGACACGACAGCAACCAAAACCAGCAGCAACCAATACCAAAACCAAAACCACAGCAACCAATGATCCGACCGGGAGAGAGGGGCAGACAGGACTTTTATACACGACAGGTAACGAGAGGCAGGTGGGAACAATCACACTGATCATGGGCACACAGGAGGGGAGGGGCGAGCACACAGACAGAAACCAAGACAGACACATAGTGGAGCAGTTGGGGGCGAGACGTGACAGAACCCCCCCCACAAGGGACGTCTCCCGACGTCCCAAAAAAAAAAACTAGGGGAACCGAACCGCGCCGCACTCGGGCGGCGACTTGGGGAACCGAACCGCGCCGCACTTGGGCGGCGACTTGGGGAACCGAACCGCGCCGCACTCGGGCGGCGACTTGGGGAACCGAACCGCGCCGCACTCGGGCGGCGACTTGGGGAACCGAACCGCACCGCACTCGGGCAGCGACTTGGGGAACCGAACCGCACCGCACTCGGGCGGCGACTTGGGGAACCGAACCGCACCGCACTCGGGCGGCGACTTGGGGAACCGAACCGCACCGCACTCGGGCGGCGACTTGGGGGAACCGAACCGCACTCTGGCGGCGACTTCGGGGAACAGATCCGCACTCTGGCGGCGACTGCGGGGACAGATCCGCACTCTGGCGGCGACTGCGGGGACAGATCCGCACTCTGGCGGCGACTGCGGGGACAGATCCGCACTCTGGCGGCGACTGCGGGGACAGATCCGCACTCTGGCGGCGACTGCGGGGACAGAACCGCACTCCGGCGGCGACCTAGGGGACAGAGCCGCACTCTGGCGGTGACTTGGGGAACCGAACCGCACTCGGGCGGCGACTGCGGGGACAGAACCGCACTCTGGCGGCGACTGCGGGGACAGATCCGCACTCTGGCGGCGACTTCGGGGACAGAACCGCACTCGGGCGGCGACTGCGGGGACAGATCCGCACTCTGGCGGCGACTTCGGGGACAGATCCGCACTCGGGCGGCGACTGCGGGGACAGATCCGCACTCTGGCGGTGACCTAGGGGACAGATCCGCACTCTGGCGGCGACTGCGGGGACAGATCCGCACTCTGGCGGCGACTGCGGGGACAGATCCGCACTCTGGCGGCGACTGCGGGGACAGATCCGCACTCTGGCGGCGACTGCGGGGACAGATCCGCACTCTGGCGGCGACTGCGGGGACAGATCCGCACTCTGGCGGCGACTGCGGGGACAGATCCGCACTCTGGCGGCGACTGCGGGGACAGATCCGCACTCTGGCGGCGACTTCGGGGACAGATCCGCACTCGGGCGGCGACTGCGGGGACAGATCCGCACTCTGGCGGTGACTTGGGGGACAGAACCGCACTCGGGCGGCGACTTAAGGGACAGAACCGCACTCGGGCGGCGACTTCGGGGAACAGAACTGTGCTCGGGCGGCGACTTCGGGGAACAGAACCGCGCTCGGGCAGCGACTTGGGGAACACAACCGCACACGGGTGGCGACTTGGGGAAACAGAACCGCACTCCGCGGAAACTCGGGGAAACACAACCGCACTGGGGCGGCGACTTGGGAAGTCTGTACCGCGATCGGCGGCGACTCACAAAGTCCGTACAGTGATCGGCGACATTCGGAAGGCGGGGCTCTGCGCGGCGGCAAGAGCCATCACGCGCCGCAGCAGTGGGAGTGGAGCCAGGGACGATCGCGGGTCCGACGCAGCTGGCTTGGATGTCTGGCGACGTTCGCGGGTCCTGCGACGCTGGGGTGGAGCCCGATGGCGGCCGTGAGTCTGATGACGCCGGGGGGGGGGAATTCCGATGGCGGCCGTGAGTCCGGCGTCGCGGCAGCGAAGTCCGACGACGGTCGCAGAGGCGATGGTGCCGGGAGGAACTCCGATGGCGGCCGCGGGTCCGGCGTCGCGGCAGTGAAGTCCGATGACGGTCGCAGAGGCGATGGTGCCGGGAGGAACTCCGATGGCGGCCGTGAGTCCGGCGTCGCTAGAGCAAGATCCGATGGCAGCTGCAAGCCCATGGCGCTGGAACAAGCTCGGACGACGATGGGGCGTCGCAGCGGGAGCTGGTGGTGGAGGGGGGTCCAAGCGCTGGTCGTTGTGATGGTCGGATCATTCTGTCAGGGTCGGTTGTAGCGCATGGAGCAGGACGACCAAGTGCAGCTTGGACCAGGGTTTATTGGCGGAACTCAAAATACAGACTCGGTAAACTGACATGACTTAACAAAACAGCATGACTTCCCAACCAAAACATACTTGAAACCGACAGGAACCAAAAGGACATGAAGACGACACGACAGCAACCAAAACCAGCAGCAACCAATACCAATGACCAAAACCAAAACCAAAACCAATGATCCGACCAGGAGAGAGGGGCAGACAGGACTTTTATACACGACAGGTAACGAGAGGCAGGTGGGAACAATCACACTGATCATGGGCACACAGGAGGGGAGGGGCGAGCACACAGACAGAAACCAAGACAGACACATAGTGGAGCAGTTGGGGGCGAGACGTGACAGTATTGTATATAAAGTTTGCCGTAAATAAAGTTTGAGGAATTTGTGGACAGGGATATGTAAATATGCACATTATAGTTTGAACAACATTGTATTATTGTGCAATTTTTGTATTGTATGTCGTAGTGTATATGAAGTTTGCTGTATATAAAGTTTGACCCTCATTGACTGTTTTGACATTCCCTTTAGCACAGCTCCATCTAGTGGATGCACAACGCAACCCCAGTTAGATGCAGTAGCCTCTATTCTATGCACCTTTTAATCCGGTGTGCCCTATATATGAAAATATTTCTAAAATAAAACATTCAATGAAGGTGCACCTTATAATCCAGTGCGCCTTATAGTGCAGCCAATGCTATATTTTTTATCTATTTGTCTATCAGACTATGTTTAAAATTCACTTTCAAAGAAACCTTTTTACGAAAAACTCTCTCTGCCTCACTTAAATTGCTCTTGTCCAGACACCTTATCTTAGCTTGTTTTGCTTTAGTCGTTAAATAAAATAATTAGTGCAACCTTATTTACCATTGTTTTGGTTTCCTTTCTGCTGGCCTCGTACTGCCAATCAGGAAAAATTGCACTCTGCTTGCAAAGTCAAAGTCAAAGTGAAAGTCAGCTTTATTGTCAATTTCTCCACATGCCAAAGACACACAAAGAAACCGAAATTTCGTTCCCCACTATCCCACGGTGACAAGACATGGCCCACAATAGACAATCAAGTAAAACAAATAAACAACAGCGTGCTGAGTAAATAATGAATAAATAACACAACAAATAAATAAATAAGAGGAGCAAAAAGGAGCAAGTGAGCGTACAGCAGACATTCTAGAAAAATAACGCAACAGTGCCGCACGCTACACAGAAGGGGGTAGCGAGTTCAGGGTCCTAACAGCCTGGAGAAAGAAGCTGTTGGCGAGTCTGGTGGTGCGGGAGCGCAGGCTCCTGTACCTCTTCCCAGAGGGCAGAAGGTCAAACAAAGAGTGAGCCGGGTGACTCACATCACTCGTAATCGAGGTTGCCTTGCGGGCGAGATGGGAGGTGTAAATGTCCTTCAGGGAGGGGAGCGAAGCACCAATAATCTTGCCAGCCGTATTCACTATGCGCTGCAGGGCCTTCAAGTTCTGTTCAGTGCAGTTACCACCCCAGACAGCGATGCAACTGGTGAGGACGCTCTCAATGGTGCCACGGTAGAATGTAGACAGGACTGCCTGAGGAGCACATGCACGCCTGAGCTTCCGCAGGAAGTACAGGCGGCGCTGAGCTTTCTTTGCCAGTGACGCGGTGTTAGCGGACCAGGAGAGGTCCTCACTGATGTGCACCCCCAGGAACTTGGTGCAGCTCACGCTCTCCACCACAGCATCGTCGATGATCAGCGGCAGGTGTGTTGTGTGACCCTTCCGGAAGTCAACAATGATTTCCTTGGTCTTATTGACGTTCAGCAGGAGGTTGTTGTCCCTGCACCACGTGGTCAGAAGGTCAACTTCCGACCTGTACCGAGTCTCGTCGCCCTTCGTGATGAGACCCACCAGAGTCGTGTCGTCAGCAAACCTCACTATGCGGTTGTCGCTGTAGGTCGCAGTGCAGTCATGCGTCAGCAGGGTGAAGAGCAATGGACTGAGCACGCAGCCCTGGGGGCCCCCCGTGCTCAGCGTGATGCTGGCGGAGATTTTGTCGCCAACACGCACCACCTGAGGCCTCTGACAGAGGAAGTCCAGTAGCCAGTTGCAGAGGGAGGTACTGAGGCCCAGCTCGTCGAGTTTGCAGATGAGTCGCTGCGGCACAATGGTGTTGAAGGCAGAGCTGAAGTCCACAAACAGAAACCTCACATATGAGTCCTTTCTCTCCAGGTGGGTGAGGGCCGAGTGGAGGGCAGAGCAGATGGCATCCTCAGAGGACCGTTTGGCACGGTACGCAAACTGGAAAGGGTCAGTGGTGGGGGGGAGAACGGATTTGATGTGCTCCATGACAAGCCGCTCAAAGCACTTCATGATGATGGGCGTCAGTGCCACGGGGCGGTAGTCATTGAAGCAGGACGGTGCAGGTTTCTTCGGCACAGGAACGATGGTAGCAGCCTTGAAACACGAGGGGACGATGGCCTGCTGCAGGGAAACGTTAAAGATGTCTGTGAAGACACCCGACAGCTCCCCAGCGCAGTCCTTCAGCGCTCGACCCGGGATGTTGTCAGGGCCCGCCGCCTTATGGGTGTCAATAGCGGCAAGCGCCCTCCTCACTCCGTCGGCAGAGAGGCGCAGGGGCTGCACGTGTGGGGGGGGAGTGGTCTTCAGCGGGCAAGTGCTGTTCTGGGCGTCGAAGCGAGCAAAGAAGCGGTTTAGATCGTTCAGCAGACGGACGTCGCCCTCACAGCTCCTCGGTGCGGGCTTGTAGTCCGTGATGGTCTGAATGCCCTGCCAAAGGCTACGTGCGTCCTTGCTGTCCTTGAAGTGGGTGGAGACCTTGCACGAAAACGCCTTTTTCGCTTCTTTGATGCCTCGGGACAGGTCGGCCCTCGCTGTCCTCAAACCAGGCTCATCCCCCGCTCTGAAAGCCTTGTCCCTGGCCCTCAGCAGTCTGAGGACAGCCCCTGTCAGCCATGGCTTCCAGTTCGCGCGAGTGACGACGGATTTTGAGCAAGTCACATCATCGATGCACTTTGTGATGTAAGAGGAAACAGAGTCAGTATACTCCTCTATGTCCGTCCGATCGTTGTAGGTGGCTGCCTGCTTAAACAAGTCCCAGTCAGTGGTGTCGAAGCAGTCACGAAGTGCATCGGAGGCACCCTCAGGCCACACCCGAACCCGCCTCCGAACCGGCCTGGATGCCTTTACCAATTGTCTGTATGCGGGCAAAAGCAAAACGGTGAGATGGTCAGAAAACCCAAGATGGGGGAGGGGGGTGGCTTTGAAAGTTCCCTTATGCGCAGAGTAGACTAGGTCCAGGAAGCTGTCTCCACGTGTCGGAAAAGTAACATGCTGGTGAAGCATCGGGAAAACAGACTTCAGCGAAGATGGTGAAACCGTCAGGGTGCGCTGTCTGCTGTTCACTGACAGCCTGGTACAGTTCACCAAGCGCCGCGATCCTGTCGCCTTCGATGTTGGAAGGCGGGATGCATACCGCGACTAGCAGAATCGCGGTAAATTCCCTCGGCAGGTAAAAAGGACGGCACTTGATGATCACAAACTCCGCAAGTGGCGAGCAGTGCTTACATACCACCACAGAGTCCCGGCGCGATTCTTCTCGGATGTAGACGCATATTCCACCTCCTCGCAACTTTCCCCCTCGTACAATGGCACGGTCCGCCCGATAGCACGCTAGCCGCTCCAGATGCACGGCAGAGTCCGGAATGTTGTCAGTCAACCAGGTCTCGGTGAACACGAGCACACAGCAGTTCCGCACCGTCCGGTTCGTAGACCTCAGCAGGCGAACGTAATCCATTTTGTTGTCCAGTGATCGAACATTCGCCAGAAGAATGGAGGGCACCGCCGGGCGCGCTGGGTTGGCCGCCAGCCTGGCCCGGAGGCCTCCGCGCTTGCCCCTCTTCTGCCTCCTCGCACACCATTTCCGACGGCTCCCAACCAGGGGAGGAATAGCGGGCGAGGTCGGCGACGTTACAGGACGTAGCAGTCCGAGCGCCTTTAATGTCACCGCTTCAAACGCAGATAGTTTACCTGACATTAACAAGCTATTCTCATTCAGACAGAATATTTTATGTTGTACCACAATAATAAACAACTAGCTTGTAAATAAAAAAGCTCAAACAAAGCATCTTATGACTCTTAAAATAACATTAATTAACATTAATTATGCGTGGCGCCTGATAAAATTGTGTTTCGTCTCTACCGCTACTAGTGGCACTTGTCTTTGTCCTTGTCTGTTATTTATCCTTTTTAAATTTGGCACTTGTATTCTTGCACTCTTGTACGCTGCTGTGACAAGTAAATTTCCCCACTGTGGGATGAATAAAGTTCTATCATAATTCATATCATAATTAATAAACATTAATTATTAGAAAATCACTGAAATCATAGAAAAAAACATGAAGGATCGATACCAGTTGTTTGTTATCCATGTATTAACAATACTCACATTAGTATTGATTCTATCAATATTTGTATCGATCTGCACAGCCCTTGTTCTGGTTGCGTTCAGAAATTAATCGCTGGGGAGCGCAGCACTCTCAGAATTGTCAAATTGAATATCCCCAAAAATTTTACGTTCTTCACTCTTTCTTCCTCCCAAGGCACACACATGAGAGAGTACTGTGGGCTTGTGAAGTCCAGGTAGCTAGAAGTTTTTGAGAAGTGCCGGTACTCCACACCGCTGTGTACTAGCTAACTTAAAGCAGTGAATGTAGCCACAGTTATGAGTGTATGTGGACATTATTTTGTGAGGTGATAGCATTACGAAAGTGTGTGTGTGTGTGTGTGTGTGTGTGTGTGTGTGTGTGTGTGTGTGTGTGTGTGTGTGTGTGTGTATGTGTGTGTGTGTGTGTGTGTGTGTGTGTGTGTGTGTGTGTGTGTGTGTGTGTGTGTGTGTGTGTGTGTGTGTGTGTGTGTGTGTGTGTGTGTGTGTGTGTGTGTGTGCGTGCGTGTGTGTGTGTGTGTGTGTGTACACCTGAGTGCTGAATGCATCTAAGGCCACAAGCAGCCAAGAGGCACTCAGACAATAAATGCAAACTTATTTTATTTACGATAGCCTCCTGAAGCAAACACAAGGTTTACATTACATATTTTATGACACCATTTGATATTGGGATGTTATTCTTTTCCCCCAGGATATTCTTCAGTGTAAGAGGAATTTTCCCCGGTGGAGGGATAAAGATTACTTTTTGCTATATTTTTCTTTCGTGTTATATGTTAGGGATCTGCAAGTGTTAACAGTTTCTAGTTGGGATTAGTTTTGTTTCTTCCCTTGGGGGCTTTCAAATGTGAAACAACCTTTCACTGGATGGATATCATGACTATTTCTTGAGTTTTTTAGGATTGTCGTTGAAGTAAGTTTTGTTGGACTACCATTATAGGACTCCTTGGGAATAGACCTTGATCCCCCCCAACCCTAATTCACTGGCTGAAATTATGTTTTACTGAGTATGTGAATGAAAATGTAACACTAATTCACTAAAGCAATACGTTTTGGAACAAATTACGGGATGCCTTGTTCAGGGTTCTTGCGCCATATTCTTTCTCTATTCATATCCTATTTTCCCAGCTTATCATAATGTTAACATCCAAAATAAACTGAAAATATAGTCAGATAAAAAGTAGTTTCTCACCCAGCACACTCAGTTCTGCACTTGCAGTGATGTTGTGGTTCTTGTTGGCAGCAGTGCAGGTGAAACTGCCAGAGTCGTCATCGGTGACACTTCTGATGATCAGATTGCTGCCAGCCAACAGAGAATACTTCTTATTCCTACAGGGAGAAAATAGTTTGCATTAGTTTATGATCCCAAGTTGCATGTGCACTATTTCCCCACAGTTCTCTGTTTTGTCTGCCCATCTACATTTTTGGGCTCATAAAGGAGGATACTGGTTGACATGAGGAAACATTATTTAAACTGTTAATACGGTGATAAAATTTCCATTGGTGCTCACACTCCCTTGGAGGTAGTTCATTCTCTGCAAAATTTCTCAAGACTCCTCACGCTTTTGTGTGTTGATTATCTCTAGCGCTGCTTCAAGTAGAGCAGTTCAGAAACAATGTTTTGGTCAGAGCAAAACTTACCAAAACAAGCTGGATGAGCAAAAAATGTCTGTAGCTATCGGCACACATTACCGTATTTTTTTGACTAAAAGTCGCTCCGGAATATAGGTCGCATTCGCCATAAAAAGTCAAAGTCAAAGTCAAAGTCAGCTTTATTGTCAATTTCTCCACATGCCAAAGACACACAAAGAAACCGAAATTTCGTTCCCCCCTGTCCCACGGTGACAAGACATGGCTCACAACAGACAAACAAGTAAACAAGTATAACAAAAGCGTGCTGAATAAATAATGAATAAATAACACAACAATAAATAAATAAATAAGAGGAGCAGAAAAAAAAAAAAGGAGCAAGTGCGCGTACAGCAGACATTCCCGAAAATAGCGCAACAGTGCCGCACGCTACGCAGAAGGGGGTAGCGAGTTCAGGGCCCTAACAGCCTGGAGAAAGAAGCACATACCATGTTTGGATCACTTCTTCACCTCTCCGCCACTGAATGCTTGGAGTAGGGTAGCCAGTGGCAGAACATTCCAGAACGGCGTCAGAACCCAGCAGAGCGGTTACTCTCAAAGGACGCTGGAGAAACTGCAGGTTTCGGTTTATACCAGGCTCTGCGCGAAAGAGATGGAGAAAGATGTAAACATTGATGTCAAGACTAAAACAACAGTTTTGATACGGTATATTTGTTCTCAGTGTAATTGACGAAAGAATAAGTTGCCCCATTTTAAGTGTTTGTATGAAAGCATAAAATATACAACTTTTCTCATCAGTAAGTGCTTTATATAGAACTTTCCTTGCCTGAGGGAACCTCCGATGTCTTAAGCTGAAGGATTTCAGACATCTTGCCGCATATGCAAAGTTTTTCTTCAGCATTTCATGAAATATTTGAGCAATAGTACATTTCACCCCCCCCTTTAGACAGACAGACAGAGAGGGGATGGATGATAGATAGATAGATAGATAGATAGATAGATAGATAGATAGATAGATAGATAGATAGATAGATAGATAGATAGATAGATAGATAGATAGATAGATAGATAGATAGATAGATAGATAGATAGATAGATAGATAGATAGATAGATAGATAGATAGATTTCCTGAACATCTTGTTTTCATTTGTTTGAAAAGTAGATTTATTTGCAACATATTTTACTCAACAAAACAAAATAAATGAAGAAATAAGAAATTAAATTAAATTAAAAATAAATGTGTCAGCAGTATTTCATGGCAATTTAACAATCTTAAACCAATGTTCATAAAGCCAATCAAGCTTAGCCAGGAACAAAATGTAATCAGAAGATTTTACTCTTGTAATTACAGTGACATACTAAAAAAATATCACGCATGCTATGTCACTGTATGAAAGGCAGAAAGCAATACATACTAGAAGACACATGAACACAGTTACTGTATAAAAGAATAGCACCATTGACTCCATAATAAAAATATTAAAAAGTAAACTGCTTTAATACCAGTAACCTCGATCATATATTGTGTTGCATCGAATACTGGAAAAAAATACAGACAAAAAATATAAACAAATTATCATTGTATTAGACTTTCCATCTTTCAATGGTTTTTCATTATCTACTGAAAATTCTCATATCAGGGGCATCCGAAGTGTCCTGTATTTTTCATGTAAACTTTTGACAGCTTCTCAGCCCTTTCACTTTTTATACATCTGCTATCCACACTTGAGAGATGTATGCTGGAATTTCCACTGACACTCTCCTCACCCAGTTTTCTGGGTTTGCGCATTGTTTTGACTTCACACTCACCCATGCACTCCTCTTTCTCCACAAGCATTTATTCTACCAACCTGGCATGCATCCCTCCTACGCCGCTCACTTGCCCTTCGCAATTCATTATCTTGCTGAATTATGTTACCTTGTTAGGTTTTGTGTCCACTAGCTTCTCAGGATGAAGTGCAAGCCAAACAATAACTAAGCAGTATATGTCCACAAACATTTTGGGGGGAATAAAAAATAATTTACATGAAAACATTTTTTTTTCCTATTGTTTCATTAAACCTTTCATAGGATGATGGTTCACTCCTTAGTTTCATTGCTCTGCATTGAAGGCTTGAATAACTTAGCTATTACAGTTGACGCCTCCTCTTGCCCAATGTCAATTGGGACAGGCTCTCGCGCAACCACAACATAAATAATGAATGTCATAAAAATATTAACCATTACAATTTTCTTATTCTCAACTGATTGACTAACCATTGTTAAACACACATTGTCTTAACTCAAAATCATCATTTTTGATAGATTCAATCCTACTGCACAGTATTTCAGATCTAAGGGGTTATGTAAAGTTGAGTTGAATTGTGGTTGATATGCTTGATGTGTCTTTAATTTCTACAACAAAGAAGAATGGAAAGACTGTGGAATCATGCTAAACTCCTGAAGAGCTAGCAATGAAAATAAAAAGCTCATGAGGACCCTTATGAGACTTCTTTAAAAACATTATTATATCAGATTGGTTGTTAAAGAGAATGTTGACATATACGTCAATTAAAAATGGTGTTCCACAAAATGAGATGGTAGCGCCACTTCTCAATTCAGTTTCAGTCCCAAAACATGTTTTCTAACTCTGGCGGCGATATGAGCAAGACAATTTGGAGTCAGTGGAGGAATAGAAACGATCAAAGTATTGGTCCGAGAGGATTCTTGTGGGGTTCCAAATAGATGGGATATGTTATGTGTCTTGCTGGCCAAAAAAGCGAGTTAAGAGTTTTGGTGATACAGCTCAGCATTTTCCCACCATGTTTGATTTGAATTAGTCTAAATCAATGTAATAAAAGATTAAGGTTTAAGCTGTCACGTTCCTGCGTCACCTGACTTCCAGCCAAGCCTCAATCAAGTAATTACCAGCACCTGCTACAGCTCGTTAGGTCCCCCTACTTAAACTCTGTGTATTCTGCCAGTGGTTGTCAGTTTGTCTGCTTACCCTGCCCGTGACACCACTGCTCTTGTGCCCTGAACGAGTCCCATTGCCGACCGTGCTTGTGTTCCGACTCGCTTTGCTTGCTGCCAGTCCTGACCACTCCCCTGTTATTGACCACGTTCTGATCGCTGCCTGGTGATCCTCAAAGGGGGATCCTTCCATCTGTGGTCCCTTCTCAAGGTTTCTCATTTTCCCCTGGCAGGGGTTTTTTGAGTTTTTCCTTGCCCTTTTGGGAGCTTATGATCAGGGGATGCTTTGAGAATAATTGTCAATTTTGGCTATGTGAAGCCCTTTGAGACTGTTTGTGATTTAGGGCTATACAAATAAACTTGACTTGACTTGACTTGGCTGCCTGCCTTGACCACCTGCCTGCCTCAGACTACGACTACGCACTGTGTTTTGCTACTCAGCCACGCCATCCAGACCGCGAGTCCAGCTTTCCACTTCCCCTTCCCCCCTTTTCAATAAAGGTTCGTGCTGCATTTGGCATTTGGTTGCCCTGTTCCTGACATAAGAGCTAAAATGCATCTTTCTAACCATCGACCCACTAATAAAAACAACTCATTTAACTCAGTTCAGAAAAAATGGGGCTTTCTGTTTTTTCATTTGAACTCTTGAATAGCAACTGTTTGCCGTACTGCACCTTGTCTTTTGTGCCTTTGTGCCAGAACTTTAATCAGTGCCAGAACTTTAATCAGTGTCATCATCAACAAAATCATAAAAGAAGACGAGAAGAACCCCAGATTTGTTTTTCTAACTTCTTTCACTGATAAACAAGTGCACACACGCACACATGCACACACACACACACACACACACACACACACAAACACACATCAGTCTCCAATGATATGTGTTTGCCCTCAGATGGTCCCGCAAGCTGCACGGCTCTCTAAAGTACATCAAGAGAGAGGAATTTTCATCAGTAATATCGTGGCAAATAGCCACCAGCCCACCAACCCTAACCCTCAATAAGTTAGCACATGCACACTATTGGATAAACGTGGGATGTCAAGAATTTCAAAGTAAAAGACAAAAAGAGGACAAGATCATCAGCAGACACAAGCTGAGCCTAAGTACACAACAGGTGAAAAAAAAAATGTCGACGGAGCAGATTTCCTTGTTGGTCGCAGAATAAGGAGTGAGGGATCATAGAGATAATCACTGAACACAGTGTGTCTCTGATCTCTTCGCTGACACACAGAAAGGGGGTGACTCATGAAGGAATACTACAAAAAGACACAGAAAGAGTCAATTAAGGATTCTGTAATTAAATGTTTGTAAGAACTGTTGCTTAATGCAGTCTTGTTATTAGAGCACTACCGGAGTCAAATTCCTTGTTTCCTGATTCAGCTTGCCACGTCATTTTATGTGGCCGCGAAGACAAATTGTGCATCAAATTCATGTGTCAATAATAAAATTGCAAGAATAAAAAAAAAAAAATAAAAAAATAGAGATTTTGTTACTACAAGTATACTAGTATAATACTCGTCTCTGATTTCATCAGTCTGTTGTGTAGCCTATACTGCATATAATATGATGTGTTCATATATTTATTTGGGTTGTCATAATGGCCCTCCAAAGGAAACAATGACTACGATGTGACCCACGAAACAAACGAGTTTTACACCACTGATCTAAAACAACCTGCCTTCCCCAGAAGTTAAATGTCCATAATTTACCTCCAGGGAAAGAATACAATGTACAATTTGGAACCCAAATGGTGAATCAGAAATAAAATTAACATTGCCACGTATCCGGATGATAAAAACGGCCCACTTTATGTATATCGTATGTACATATTTATACCATATGTAGAAATGTGTGTTTGTGTGTGTGTGTGTGTGTGTGTGTGTGTGTGTGTGTGTGTCAGAAGAGTATAGAATGTCAAAGATTGACAAACTCCTTGCTTCTTTGAACTTGCAGACATAGCAATATTATATTCACTGTATGTATGTGCAGTAATTGTTTATTGAATTCTCCAGCAGTGAGAACAGAATCATAAGGGAAGTCACCTTCTTATCTGGATGCACAATTGGAGAAGCCCCTGCTGTTAACTGACCCCATTTGAAAGATATGGAAGAGAACAACACTCATGAGATAGTATAGTACAGACTGACTGATTGAAATACCGTTTGTTGTTTTTGCCTTCCCATGAAAAAATCCACTTTTGCCTTGCAGGGGACCATATGCACAATTAAATTTAGGACTTTCCCATGTATAAACGGGGTGGGATTAACTGACCATTAGGCCAGTTCAACAGGGGAAAATACAACATTTTAACCGAATGCTCGACTTTTGAATGACTTTTAAGGTCCCTCAAACAAGAGGGATTGTTAGATTAGGCCTCCTTGGCACACACAATTAGTTAGGTTGTTGTATGGTTTGACCTTTTCTCTTGCCGGGGCCTTCCCAATCCATGACACTCTTTGGCATGCTTACTGATTGAATTTTTGTAAAAGGCTTTCATTAAAGTCACATTTTGACCCTAGCATACACATACATCTGTGTTTAATATTGGCAAAATTTCTCAATATTTAGTTTTTAAATGCTTATTAATCAGCAAGTACTGTAAAAAAATGTGTGAACATCTGAGCCGACAAAGTGTCAATAATTGTATTTGCAGTGCATCAATGGTAGGGGCGTCACCTGGGAGAACCCGCAGCTCAGCATCTGTCCCCGTCCGTGTGCTGCCAGGGTTGTCTGCCAGACAGCGATAGGTGGCTGAGTCTGGAGGCTGGACACGGCTGACCTGCAACGAACCGGATGGCAGCACCGCCAGGCGAGAGGAAGGGTCAAATGTCATTGGCAGATCGTCTCTGTTTTTCTGCCAGCGGATGACGGGCGTTGGTTCCCCCGAGACCTCACAACGCAGCAGCGCTGTGTCGCCGAGGTACGATGAGACTGACTCCGTGGGGACAACCACTCTTAGCGGACCTGGAAAACAAAACAAGACAAAACAATTTATAAAATGTGAACAAAAAGCATTTGAGAGTTCTGCACCATTATTTCAGCATGAAAAAAAGTTATCGATTAACTGATTGTCTTAAACATCTCTTCATTGCAGTGTTTTTGACTGTATTCTTTTTGTGATACTAGTCAAGTTAGGTCAAATGCTGAAATTAACATGAGGAGTGGATAGAGCTGAACCTCAATAAATTACACTTACAAATTATTTGAATGATTAAATGTTTTTTAAGCTGCTTTGTCCATTAGTGTTTGTTTAACTTTGCAACAAAAAGAAAAAAATCTGCCAAAATCAGCTAAAGACAACAACAAAAAGTTGATTATTTTTTTGGAATTAAAAAAAAACAACAAAAAAACTAATATTTGCCGATTGGTCTTTATGAAGTTAGTCTAGCATACAGTTTCATCAATTACAAAGTGATAAATCAACAAGATAATTTTCCTAAATATGACCAGTTCTGACAAAGAATGTAATCATTTCTAGCATTGATAGACTAGTTTTTCAAATAATAATAATAATAATGATAATAATACTACTACTACTACTAATAATAATAATAATAGCGGCATGGTGAGGCGGCACTGGTTAGCACCTCCGCCTCACAGTTAGGAGGATGCGGGTTTGATTCTACCTCTGGCCCTCCCTGTGTGGAGTTTGCATGTTCTCCCCGTTTCCGCGTGGGTTTTCTCCAGGCACTCCGGTTTCCTCCCACGTCCCAAAAACATACTTGGTAGGCCAATTGAGCACTCCAAATTGCCCCTAGGTGTGAGTGCGAGAGCGGATGGTTGTTGTGGTCTGTGTGCCCTGCTATTGGCTGGCAACCAGTTCAGGGTATCGCCCAACTACTGCCATGGGGACAAGTGGTATAGAAAATTGTTGCATAGATGGATTGATAATAATAATAATAATGTTGTCACAAATAGTAACTCAATTAAACCTATCCATGCACAACTTAAACAGGGTGAAAGGCAACACATGCACATGCTGACAGTGTAGGGTTTCAGGTCAACAAGAATGAAAGAGAAAACGGAAAGGACACACAACATGTGTTGCAAGAAGATCATTTTTTCCAAACAGCAGGAAGATAAACACATACCAGACAAAGAGAAAAGGACAAGTCAAACATTATGGATGAACACTCTCGAGCCTGGTGTGTCTGGCACACCTGCCGCTTTCTGTCTGGTCAGATCCACTTCAAGAGCAAAGAGCCTGTGGCCACATAAACTCAGAAGCTGCCCACTGCCGGCCTCATTCTCAAAAGACTTAACTAAGTGTTGTTTTTATTTCATTGAGGCTGCAGGGTTCACGTTTTGAAACGGGGTGATAAACTGTGAACATTTTGCCATTTTGCTGGTTGCACATCAACCTCATGCTGAGAACTACTCCATGAATTTAGTGCCCCTGGTGACTGACGGTTACGAGCAAGTATTTTAAAGAACTTCTGCGCAGCCATTCATCCGGTCTTCCATTTTTAAGGGTCACGGGTGAAATGGAGCCTATCTCAGCTGACTTATGGAGAAAGGCGGGCTAGACTGGTTGCCAATAAAACTTGGATTCTAAAAACTTATTTTGAAAAGGTTCAAGTTGCTAGAGTACACAATGGATAAAAGCAGATCCAATTCTGACAAACTTTTGTAGTCTCATTTGGTACGCATTGCACAACTAAAATTTTGTTACAACTGCACAGACATTCCATTTTGTGGCTCAATTTGTGAATCAGGAAGGCTTCTGCTGACAAATATTGGTCTGAATGTATACTTTGATGCAACTTTGACACTATTACTACTTTGTTCCTGACAAACCTTAATGTTATTTTGTTGTTTTACCCAACAAAGGTTTGTTTTTCTTTACAACAGCAAGGTCATAGCGCTGCTATGACATCACCAGGAAAAGAGGTGACAGGGAACAATGTGACTTGCGTGTCTTATGTAAGCTCTGCTGCTGTCTGTTTGCATGTAAATCAAGTTGTGGCGCTAAGTTATGCACTAATATACACAAGAGCATACCTCCTCTGCGGACACAGATTTTAAAATAACCCTGCCAGCATAAAAACAGCTGTTTTCTTAAAGGTAAAGTTTGTCAGCTTTAACCAATATACTCCACAATGGAGTGTCATTGACAAAATAGCTATTTACATGTTTAAACTATCATTACCGTATTTTCCACACTATAAGGCGCACCTAAAAACCTCCAATTGTCTCAAAAGCCGACAGTGCGCCTTATAATCAGGTGCGCCTTATATATGGACCAATATTGAGCCACTGCAGCAGGTGTGTCCAAAGTCCGGCCCGCGGGCCAAATGTATATATCTTATATATGGACAAAGTTTTAAAATGGGCTATTCATTGAAGGTGCGCCTTATAATCCGGTGCGCATTATATATGGACAAAGTTTTAAAATGGGCCATTAATTGAAGGTGCGCCTTATAATCCGATGTGCCTTATAGTGCGGAAAATACGGTATCTTTCTCTTCTTGTGTGTCACATGTTAATATTTGTTTACTAATTATTCTGCGAAATCATGACCATGATCTGTATCTTCACAAAAATGATTATTATTAATGCTTAATAATGACATAAAATTATTAAGATTATTTCAAATAATTTGAGCAACTGTATTATTTCAGAACTGTTTATCGAATTGGTAGCGTTTCACATTAATCAGTACCCAAGAATTTAGTTTCATCTTCAAAAAAAAATGTAATAACCCCCGCTGTGAATTGATTGGGGGTAAAATGATCTGCAAATATATAGAGTTGCTGGTTTGTGGCACAGTTTTAGTTTATCAACATCTATCTTCCAGTTAAAAACAAGCTTACTTGCTCTTACTCTTACTTGCTCCCGACTCACGGTGTCTTTTGAACGACATGTCAACTCACTCTTGGTTCTGCCAGTGCCGGCCAGTGCATCCCTCTGATGTCAAAGATATCGAGTGCTATCATTGCCTCGCTCCTTCCTCGAGCGAATTTGGTGCTGTACGCGTGTGTGTGGCATGCTTCATGATAGCAGATATGCGAATCAATTGCACTTGCACACAAAAATGAGTGCCTCACCACTTAGCGTGATCTGCATTTAGGGATGGGTGGTCTTGAATAAAATCCAGTATTGGACAAATGTGGCAAATCTCCAATTTGATAAAATGATAAATGAATAATGCATTAAATTAATAAATCAAAATAATAATACAGCTAAGTTGTGAAATGAACTTGGTAAATGTATAAACATGTAGACATTGTTAGTTTTATTTTTCAATGTTTACGTTTTTTACGTCATGAATAAATCAGCTGGTTAGTGCCTGATCTAAAACGATCATGGACCATGTTGCCAGATTTGTATGATCTAAAGCAAACTTCATGACAAGAGGAACATGTGATCACACAGAATAAAAATTAAAGCAGCAAAGAGAATTAGGCAAGAGCAGGGGGAAATGGGTCAAACCACCAATGGGAAAAGGAGGGGACATGAAAGGAAGGACAGAAGAGGACTGGGGGAAAGCATCAAGAACGGAGAAATTGAACCTGAACATGGCTTCACTTTCAGACTGTAAATCTTTAAGCCTCCATTCGTCTCTGATTGAGGTTGCTGTCTTCTCTACAATTTCCAACAGTGTTTGACAAACACACTAAATAAATCAGATGGATAATAACATGCAAATCACAGCAAACAGACGCAAGCAGCAGAGGGATGCTGGGCTAAAATTGCTCTGAATATCAGCCATGGGAACAATTATTATCTCCATTTTGCCGGTCAAACTTTAGCCTCTCTCCCCTAACTGCTTTTAATTGGAATTAGTCCAAATCTACAGAGAGTTTATCACTAATTGGGAATGGATGGAATGCTCAGTTCACAACTGAATCCTACAGGCTCGAGATGATTATTTTGTACTGAGTAGCTGGCAAGTATTAAGAAGGGATCCAAGAGTGGAGACATTGTGAAATTGAAGAAATTGAAATTGTTTTGCTTTGTGCAGTTTTTAAATAATTTGAATGATTGATATTCTTCACACGTGCATTTGGTAAAATATAATGCTCAACACTGAAACAGAGGGCTCCTTTAATCTTCAAAATACACACCCACCTAGTGTTCAGTGTTGCTAATTAATTCCCACATTACGGTCGGCTCTTTTTTGCATACACAGCGACGCCATAGCTGCTAATTGAATTTTTAAGCTTCCTCTTCTCATTAGCATTTTGCCTTGTAATGTATTATTTGTCCCTTCTGTCAGCTTTTTTTCTTAGTCCATTTTTATCCAAATATTTTTACTGCCTGTCTCATTATTTTTTAAAACCATGCGTCATATTTTGAGGCATGTCAAGAGAAAAACACCGGAAAACAAATTGCCCAGTTGGGCACCAATATATCACTGTACATGAAATGAACCTGGAAATTAAGCACAGAATGTGTTCACATAGTAGTTACAAATGCTGATATGCAAAGTGGCAATTTGTTGTTATACAACAGATTTGTTTTTAGCAAACATGAACAAGGAAACTATTTTTAAAGGAAAATGAAACCACATATAAATAAATGGACCAAATTTCAAAATACAGTAATATTAACTTAAAAAGAAACAACATGAGTTGTTGTCATGAAAAATACTTGTATTTTATTTTTAGTGGTATTCTTCTTAAACTATAAGTAATTTCAGTATAGCATAATCATTACAAAACAGAGCGGTGAAAAAATATAGAAGTGATCTGCATTTAATCATGAGCTGTATTTAATCACGAGTCCATCACGTTCCCGAAAATAGATATTAATTTTGGGGGGATTTGTTTCTTTTTTTTACTTCTCAGATGCATATATAATGTGAATACATCAGATCACATATTTTAAAGAGTATTTTACAGTAAGTAATGCACACAGTGCATATCTTTCTGTCTATCTGGTGTCTTTTATCCATAAATTGTATTGATTTATAAACACTTTATTGATTTACTTTGGTAAGCATGAACAGTTAAGTGAGTTAGGGTAGGAGGAAATATTACATAATGTGGCTATGTCAGTGTCAGATAGGTTGGATGGAGGGATTTGGATTATTTTAGATTACATTTTCTACGAAGCACTGTGATGCGCGTATGAACTACATGGCCCTTCTTTCTATCGGCTTATTGTAGAAACAAAAAGCAAAATATTTTTCCTCAAGTTAAGGTTACTTCAACACAACTTTTTCTCATTTTCTTTCAAGACGCTGCCCCACCCCCCCTCCCCTGGTGCCCCAAAATGTTTTGTCTTACCTGCCACAGTGACTCTCGCAGTCCGGCTTACAATACTTCCTAATCCTTCGATTGTGGAGAGGCACTGGTATTCCCCCTCATCAGGGCGGTGGTGCCGCGTGTGCACTATATTTTGGACGAGCAACGATCCATTGGCCATCTCATGCCGTCGTTCATCCACCAGGGAACTGAGTAGCACACCGTCCTTCCGCCATGTGATGGTAGGGGTTCCGGACGCCATGTCCGAGTGTGCCTGGCAATCAAGCTGGAGCACACCACCTCGCACCGTTACCGTGTCTTGAGGCTCCTTAGTGAATGTGAAGTCTACGAAACCTCCAGGGCTAATTGACGATGATAATGTTGACGATGATAAGGCCTCTGAGGCTGCAGCCAGGGAGAAGAAAAGAGGAAGACACAAGGTGTAATGAATTTAAAAATGTGGTAAAGAGCTCAAGACACATGAAAATCCGGTGTGCATCAGTAAAACAAACATTGTCTATTGAAATGACAGATGTGTCCCACTTTATGGCCTTCCTGTCAACATGCTTTATCAAAATACACTTGGTGCTCATTCCGTAGCACATTAATGTTTAGCTAAACTGCTCTGAAAAAGGTGTTGTTTACTGCCAAGAGCCAACTTGTATCCCAGAGGCCGCCTTATATTTGATCAAGCTACGATTGTAACGGTAGCGGACCATAAAGAGATTGTTAGACAACAAAGGTAGTAAAACACAAAGGAAAAAAACTATGGATGTGGTGATGGTTTATAGATTTTGCAATAAAAGCTGCAGGTGAATTGGAAGTGCAGTTCCATTGCTTCTAATAGGACTCTTCTTAAGCATTTAAAAGGGTAAATCAGTGCAGTTATCTCGACATGCAAGGCGTGTATCTTTACAAACTAACTTGGAAACTATTCTCAGTATCAAACAACTAAAACTATGCTGCTTTTATTACGGTTGTTAGGGTAGCTGTCCATAAAGATGTGTTTTAACTGTTTTTAAAAATGCAGGTTTAACCTCAATTCAAACTTATTCTGGAATTTCGAAACAATGGACTGCAAGTCTCTATTACTTTTACTTATTAATTTTGTGTGAGGGACAGTAGATGGCACCACAGTGACCTAACAAAACAAGATCACCAACAAAGCCCAGTAAGCCAGTTCACGTCGACCTTTTTTGATAGCTCTCATTCTTGCTTACTGAAATCAAGGCAGTCTACATGTCACAGTCTACAATGCTTTCCACAATGCTGGGTGGTCATTTTATGAAAGTTCGTCTGATAAGTAAACTAAACCACAGAATATTTTTGCATTTCTGGATAAAACAGAGGACAGCCTCCAAAGCAGAGAAAATACCACATATGCAAAATATTTACCATATTTTTCAGACTATGAATAGCACATTGTTTTCATAGTTTGGCAGATCCTGCAACTTATACTGAGGTGCCGATGTCACAATTTTGTAAAGTCATATTTATTTTCATGAATCTTTACTATTGGTCAGCCCATTTGAGTGACGTTTTTCCAAAAGTAATGGGGATTTTGGGTGCCAGTCTGAGCTCGACTGTCCTTGGTCTGTTTTTCTAAAATACATTTACCACAGAAGTGTGACTTATCATCCGAAAAATGTGTTTAACTTGTAGTGCATCATTTTGCAGAATGACACCCCATCGTTGTAAACCTGTTTGTTTTCATGTCCTTATATTTACTGCAAACTTGCAAAAATCTCAGATGGCAGTGAGCTGCAGTTGCGACATCTCGGTTTGCGTTTGATGTTGACGACGGTAAAACAGCCTTTCATCCTGATCAGAGAAGCAGTTTGTATGGTCAAAGGCGTTACTTCTTGCCTGCAGGCTTCTTGGGAACTGATCGTAGATTTAGTTAAAGGAGTCACATCATGGGGAACTAACTCTTATTTAAAAAGATCAAACAACCGAGGTGTAAAGGATGAAAATGCCTCTGTACAATTTCCCTGGTTGTATGTGTGTGAATTTCCTTTGTGCTTCAGCACCAATTGAACACTCGTAAAAAACATGCATAACCTCTTTTAACATTTATTTTCATTGAGACGTGAAAAAAATGTAGCTTCTGTTGTTGATTTTTTTTTCACAAATTTTCTTTTTTACTTTTTAACCTTCACAGTGAAATAAGACTAACTAATTTTTCATGCGTTCATCCCACAACTAAATGTCTCAACATAAACTCATAAAATACAGTTAACATCAAAATGTTTAGGTTAAAAAAAGTATCACAATTAATGTGATGAAGCCTATAGATTTATGACACATCTACTACTTTTTTCGTCTTTATCGACTGCTGTCGCACATCCTTCAATCCTCATCCATCCATCTTTAGCTCCTTTCGTTTCGACTCCTCATTTATGTCTCTCTCTCTCTCTTTTTGCTTCATGGTTTCCTCCTTATTGATTCCCTTTCAGCAGTCCCCCTACTCTCTCTCTCTCTATCGGTAAATCACTATCTCGACAGTTCTATCTCTACTCACTCCCATCGGTCCCTCTCTCTCGCTCTCTTTCTCAAACACAAGCACAGACACACACAGACACACACACTTCATCAGTGTGTCCTTGTCCTAGTTGTCCTGCAGTTTGATGTTATCACTTTCTGTCTGCTTGCCATTTCTCTTCTCATATCACTGCCTGGAAATCTTTTTCTTCTTCATATTTCATTTACACAGTGATTACTGTCACAGATTCTTATATATATATATATATATATATATATACATATATATATATATATATATATATATATATGTATATATATATATATATATATATATATATATATATATATATATATATATATATATATATATATATATATATATATAGTCATCCTCGTTTAGCGCGGATAATTGGTTCCAAAAACCACCCGCGATAAGTGAAATCCACGAAGTAGGGTCACCCGCTCATCTGTAAATTTTTTGTGTGTCAATACATGTATATTAAACCATTTAAGTGCATATTTTATTATTAGAACATTAAATAATTGTTTCAAACATGTAAATAATACATTAATAGTATACATAACATATAGAAAATGTTGTATAAATATTGAAAATATAAATAATATATGTGTAACATGTTAACAAGAAGTACTGGGCAGGCTAACGAGTTAGCGGAAAGATGCTAATTCGCGATCGGATTACTGTATTTATTCAATTTGTCCATAATTTACTTTCTCAGTACTATATGTGGGTGAGCATGTGCTCGTGCGTAATATGGCTGCCATGGTGACAAGGTTGAATCTTTAGCAAGTGTCAAACTCAAGGCCCATGTTTTATGTGGCGCAGAAAAGCGTGGACATACTAAAGAATCTCATTTATTGTATTTGCTTCTCAGTCCTTGATCTTCTGTTTACCTGCTATGTCCCCCTTCAAACTTTCTTCCAACCAATAAAATAAATTACGAGAGGCAAGAAGTGTGGAGTAAGGACATCCTTTCCTTACTGTCAAAATTCTCTATGACAGTAATGCCTCACTTGTATTCATTACTTTTATTTAATCGACAAAAAAACAGTTACATTATGTAGAAAAAGGTCTTGGCTTTCTGTATTTAATGCTTTTAGCAGAATTATTAGATAATATTAATTCTATAATACTGTACATATATATGCAGACGATGTTATAGTCTAGGACTGTCACCATGGAATATTTTTAGAATCGATCATTCTATCGATTAATCCATCGATTAATCGGATAATCGGATACATTTTTATTTGAATCAAAGTGTGTTTCAAAAAACTGTTTTCCCCAATTACTATTTATAAACTGATTATTTGTGTTCATTTCGTAGTATTTAGTGCTTTAAAAAATAAACTAAACAAGTAAGCAATGTACACAAAAAGGACATTTGGCCAAACTTTAGTTGAAAAAAATGCTGATGAAAGATTATTTAATGATTAAAATATGAGGGGACTCATTTGATTATCGGTGTGTTGTTGATTAATCGATTACTTTTGACATCTCTATTATAGCCTTTACACAGGATAATGATGTTAATGCCCAGAGACCTAGACAGTCCAATAAGAAGAGAAAAACATGTACATGGCTAAGTATGTACAGTATATGAAAAACTAACCTGAAAGGAAGTAAGCCGTTATGGCCTCAGAGCACCATAATTAGTTTTTAATGGCCTAATAGAGAATAGTAAAATAAAGTATCACCAAGTACCAAACAGCATAAAACACAATTTTCAGCATGCAGCACAAGATATAACACATTATAATGCCAAATTTATGTGATCCACATATAACATTTAAATATCAGAGTTAGGCAAATAAAAATATAGCTAGTGACTAAAATATGTATCCTTACAATATTTTAAAAAATCTGCAAATGTCTATCAGTCATTTTTTAAGGTCTTACATTGCGTTACTGTAGTACTCTGAAAACCATGCTATAGCAGCGTTAGAGAGGTCGAAAGATATAGAGCCATTTGGGAATTTCAACGGAGGGATGCAAGTTGATGACAGCAATGTGGACGACAGCCAAACCCATTTGAAAACACACACCAACTCTCCCAGTGACTGACATCACGGTTTAGAGCCTGAAAGAAGACTATATTAGGACGCTGGGGAGCATCCAAGAATGTGTGTATGTGCATGTGTGTGCATGTGTGTTTGTGTGTGTGGGTGTGTGCGTGTGCATGTGTGTGTGTCTGTGTGTCTGTGCGCGCACGTGCAAGAGTGTGTGTGTGTGTGCTTAAACTGTGCCAACTGAAGCATGCCAGGAAAAAAAATCAAAGGAGGAAACTGGAAAAAGAAAACTGAGCTGAAGGAAGGAGGGAAAGGAAATGAAAGTTTAATAGTGGCAAATGAATACTCTTACCAAAAAGCTAATTTAGAGAGTATTCTAGTCTAAATCTAGCATTGTGTCCCCAATATTTCAGTGGAACGCACCAAGGCAAGACGCATTTTTGCAAGACTGATATTGCAAATGCAGATTAGACACTTTGAAATTTCCTAACATGGTCAAATGTCTCTCTGAATTCCTCAGTGTAAACAAACGTCTAAAAAATGTTTACAAAATTAATTAATAAATCAAATATGTTTGACTATGTTTAGGCTCTACTTTATTTGGAGGTAAGTATTAGGAATGGAAAGGCAACCAACTCCTTAAAATCTAAAAAATAAAAAAATGAAAAAAATGTAAAGGACTTTTCTCCAGGTTTACGAAATCACAGCACAACTTTTGAAGTCGACATGTCCAGACATGGATATATACTTTAGAAAACTATCCATGTGTTGCGTTCTTCTGTCTATTCCAACCATTGTTCAGCATAAAAACCCAAACTACTACTCTGCCATCAGACATATTTCCCAACCATGATCCCATCTGCACGGAGCTCAAACACCAGATGGACAGCATTGGTGTGTGTGTGTGTGCGTCTGTGTGTGCATGTGTGTGTGTGTGTGTGTGTGTGTGTGTGTGCGTGTGTGTGTGTTGCATTTTCACATTAAGCCTTCATTAACAAGTCTCACCTGTCAACCACCCTCTGTGTCTCATTGAACTATAATTCCCATAATCCCTTCTGTAATCTCACATCTGAGTTTCACAAACCCTTGCATGCACACACACAAACATACGCGCGCACACGTACACACACGAATACAACCACATACACTACTATTTACAGAACTAGTCTAAATTCTCTCATTAAATTATTTTTCGTGTGTGTGTTTGTGTTCATGTCTAGTGAAAGAAAATGTTAATTATTAATTATTTAAATACAGTATTTATCCATTAGGATGTGTTTTTCTTCATCAGATTTGCATAAAGGAGACATGCACTTTTGCATAAATTAAAAAAGGGTGTTTTTAACTACATGTTTTTGTCAAAATGCCCCAAAGATCAAGAATTCCAGAATATTTTCCACCCTCCTTAAAATGGCCACAAGAAAGCAGGAAGTTCATGGGGGTAGGGGCAGTCCTGTCTCAAGGGAGCCAGCATTCATGTGCCCTCCTACTGTGTGGTGTATCAAGTACAGTGGTACCGCTACTTACAAATGCCGATACGTATGAACCTTTCGAGATACGAACTGCAGCCTCGCAAATTTTTTGCATCGACTTACGCACCAATTTTCGACTTCCGAACTGACACACCAACCACCTCCGCTTCATCTCCTTTATTCTGCCATTCCAAGTTGGTCTCGGCGCATTAGTAGTGTAAAATATATGTTGTGTAGTCGAATATGTCTCCTAAAACGATCGATATGAAACACAAAATCATAAAGGAGAATGGCAAAGGCATGCGGATCATCGAGCTCGTGCCGGAGTATAGCCAGTGTTGTGCCAAAGTAGGTATCCCCTTCTGCAGGAGCGCTGACAAGCACAAATTATGTCAAGCTCGTCCATTGATAGGGTATAGCACAGGTGTCAAACTCAAGACCCGGGGGCCAGATACGGCCCGCCACATCATTTTATGTGGCCCACAAAGACAAATTGTGCATCAAATTCGTGTGTCATTACTAGAATTGCAAATTGTCTTCACTTTTAATAATATCTTATTTTTTAAATATTTGACCAGTTCTTACTCGTCTGATATGAAAACGAGTTAGTTTGTTTTGTAGCTTTTATTGTAGTATATAATATGAGGTGCTCATACATTTATTTGGGTTGACAGTCATAATGGCCCTCCGAAAGAAGCTATGACTACAGTGCGGCCAGCGAAAAAATTAGTTTGACACCCCTGGGGTATAGGCTTTACTCAGGTCAGGTGCATGGTTGCTGACAATTGGACATATTTCCCGACCAAGAGTACAAATTCTAAGAACCCTGATATGTCTCCTGTTTAAGAGGTACAAGAGGACTGTTTCTCGATATGAAGAACATTAAGTACGGTCTTGTAAGCACACCAAATAAGATCTTCCTAAGAACGTACACAAGAACGTTCTACTGAAGAAGGCGAATCTCTGTCCCGTAATTTCCGGACTATAAGTTGCGTTTTTTTTCATAGTTTGGGTGGGGGGTCGACTTATACTCAGGAGCGACTTATATATGTTTTTTTATTTCACAAATTTTTACTTGATCATTAAGACATCACTTACTTACAAGTATAGTTGACCACTTCCCATGTTATTTTTAGTATAGTTGATCACTTCACATGCTTTTATATCTTTATCTTGAACATATTCAAAACATAAAAAATAGAGAAAACATCAAATAAAGCAATTAACACTTTGAAGCACCATATCCAAGTCCACTGTCTGCTGTATGTACACTTGCTCCATTTTTGCTCCTCTTATATTTATTATTATTATGTATTATTATTTGTTTATTTATCATTTATTCAACACTCTTATTTATGCATTGTTTGTGCCTTCTTGTTTTTTTTTTTGTGTGGCTTGTATGCATATGTATACTATCTCACCGAGGGATAGTGGGAACGTAATTTCAATCTGTGTGTCTTGGTATATGAAAAAAAATCAACGATAAAGCAGACTTTGACTTTCATAAAACAACCAAATGAACAAAACAAAAAAACTACATCTGAAAAAAATTATATTTTCAGACGAAACTGGATGAGGGCGCTCTATATTTCACTGTTGGCTGTGACTCATCAACTGGGTGGGCTTAAGAAAAATGGCACCAAAAAGAAACTCATATTTTGCAGGTTCCAAACTTCAAGTTGTAAAATATGCAGCTGAAAACAGTAATCGAGCAGCAGAAAGAAAGTTTGGAGAACCGTGATGTACCAAGGGATTACTATTTCAAGTGACGTCAGTGGCACATAAAGGATAAACGTACCCACGTAAGGACTACCGGCATCATTAGCGGTGATCATTTCTAAGTGACACGGAGGACAAAGAGTTTGAAGGAATTAAGGATTTGGAGTGACATAGAAGGTTTGAAAAACTCTTATGGCTTTTACGCACGCCCGGTCCTACTCTACTGAGTCGGGGGCCGGCGCTCGGCCGAGTGGCTGTCCGCGAACGGTGCATGGGGCTCGGACATGGCCATTAGGCACGCCCGGTCCTATGCCATGGAGCTCTCGTGTCTGGAAGTCCACGCCGCCACACGCTTGGAAGTTTGTTTTGTTTAATAAAGAGCCGTTTACCAAACCCACGTCTATCCTTGTACTTTGTTAACGCTACAATATAGTTATATACTAGATCTGTGGAATAAAGACGAGGCTGACGTCAGGGCTCACGCGCGGCGATGTTGACAAAGGACGAGGAATTTGATCGATGGATTTAATGGATTTAAAGTGCACGGATGGTTTGATAATATTATTGCTTATAT
This sequence comes from Syngnathus scovelli, assembly GCF_024217435.2. Classification (NCBI taxonomy): domain Eukaryota; kingdom Metazoa; phylum Chordata; class Actinopteri; order Syngnathiformes; family Syngnathidae; genus Syngnathus; species Syngnathus scovelli. The sequence goes on from NC_090859.1 coordinate 5,757,163, forward strand.
TATAGTTATTTGAAATATAGTTGATCTATCGTTATATTACCTGTGGGATATTTTGAAGTGCAAGGGCCCTCAGCCGCACGCACCCATTGTTGACAAAGAACGATCGATGGAGTTAATGAATTGGAGTGACACCGATGATTTTATAAACGTGTTATTCATGTAATCGTTTTCTTTAATAACTCTATATGTTACGTCAGGCCCATTCTCAGCTCTTCGTTTGTTTTGTCACGTTAGCATACCTATCGTTTAGCCTGTTGCTATCGTATCAAACGATCGATGGATTTAATGAATTGGAGTGACACCGATGGTTTTATAAACATGTTATTTATGTAATAGTTGTCCTAAATCACTCTATATGTTACGTCAGGCCCGTTCTCAGCTCCTTGTTTGTGTTTGTCACGTTAGCATACCTATCGTTTAGCCTGTTGCTATCGTATCGAACGATCGATGGATTTAATGAATTGGACTGACACCGATGGTTTTATAAACATGTTATTCATGTAATAGTTGTCCTTAATTACTCTATATGTTACGTCAGGCCCGTTCTCAGCTCTTTGTTTGTGTTTGTCACGTTAGCATACCTATCGTTTAGCCTGTTGTTGCTATCTTTTAGTCCAGGGGTGGGCAAACTTTTTGACTTGCGGGCCGAATTGGGTTCTAAATTTTGACCGGGGGGCCGAACCAGGAGCAGTTGGATGTAGTGTTTGTGTGAAGTAATATAAACGACCTGTAAAGGTCATTGCATAAAAGATTTGGGCCTTTAGTAGGTAGTAACGCATGGATATTCAAAAAAGGTTTTTTGAAAACAAATGCATTTATTAACAACATTAAAAAAAAAAAACATCCCTAAAAAACTGCTATCAGTGATTCTCATAAAATATGACACTGTTATTATGAATAACAGTCTCCATCACTTCAGAGCCTGCAGGTCAGATTAATGAAAGATGTATGTTTATCTTATGAGATCACATCAAACGGCAAACATTCTGACCAAATATATAATCTTGAAGAATCGGTGAAAGCATACATCCAAATAAAGTAATCAAAACGGCAACACGGTGAGGGGTATCTCAAAATCAGAGCAGAGTTTTAACTCACAAACACCTGGTAACAGAGGTGAGGAAACGGGAAACACTTCCTTAAAGTAAGCCTTAAGAACTTTACAGGTTAAGATTAGTCACAAACAGGTGGTGCATCAATGTCCTTGAGCATCCTGCATTGTTTGAAAATGAGAATGGTCGCTAGTTTCAATCCCTGGTATTTGTACAGCTCATATTCAAAATGCATTTTTTTACAACAAACTTGAAAGCCTCCCCTTCATTTTCAGTAGGAACAGTGTTGTTGGTCTCCATTTTTTTGCTAGTGTGTCATAGTCTGGAGTAAAATTTGTTGTGGCAATTCTTAGGAGAGATCCGAGGTGTTGGTCCGTTTACCTATATCTGTGACGGGTTGATGTTGATGTTCATGTGACTGAACGTCACGTCGCGTACGTCGAGCCAAATTGGCCACTCTTTTTAAACACTCGGCACTCAGTGTCCACCTTGCTTTTCCTTGGGCGACTCATTTTAATGGAAGGATTCCAGGGCAGGGGAAGGTTTGTGCGTGCGTGGCTTTAGCGTAAAACTGTATCCGAAAGCTCGGCGCGCAAATTACAAGAATGGTGTCGTCACAGCCCACGCTCTAAATTCGGCCCTGAGACAAATAGAGCGCGAGTGCGCCATTTCCGTACTACTGAGTACGTACACGCACTTGTGAGTGTGCACCGAGCTTTCTGACACGGCTTCCGGTAGTAAATGCGCAGGCGAGTGGTTCCCCATCTACTGGGGAAACGCAGTCATTGCAGGCAAAATGACCGAAAAAAAAAAAGTTTAATAATACAATTTATTTAGGGTTGGCGGGCCGGATTAAACGGTCCCGTGGGCCGGATGTGGCCCGCGGGCCGTAGTTTGCCCATACCTGGTTTAGCCTGTTGTTGCTCGTTCATGACTGTTTTTGATGTGGGATTTTGTCGAATAAATTGCCCCCAAAAATGCGACTTATACTCCGGACCGACTTATATATGTTTTTTTTGTTCACTTTTTGGGCCATTTTATGGCTGGTGCAACTTATACTCCGGAGCGATTTATAGTCCGGAAAATACGGTAATTTAGAACGCCTGTGTACTTTTTAACTTCCCCTGGCCCTGTGACATGTTTCAATGATATCAGCATAAAGTTCAACTTCGAATCTTTCCCTGGCCAAGGCTTCACAAGTAACCAACCAAGTAATCCATGGTTTGAGATAGCTGACAAGGAAAACATCTGGGAATTGCATCCATGTATTGATTTGGAATGGATTTCACCTAGTTTAAAGTCTAGTCTACTTTGAGTATAATGGTATAAGATCTTGGAACACCCAGGATGGCGCAATGTGGTCTGCCAATTCCCAAACATGGTCAACTATACATGAAAATGAAGATGTGCTGTTTTTATGGCAAGCGCACGTGCACTGTCTACAAAAATAGAGCCCATAGAGTCTGAACTCTTGCCTGTAGCAGATGCAGTGCACACATTGCCAAACACAAATACGATACTCTTCAACAATCCCACTCTTACCCTCAAGAGACTATTTGTACAGAAGCAATTAAAAAGTCAAAACAACTTAAGCCCTTGCATTCACAGAGTAGAGTAACCGCCATTATAAATGTACAATAGGGACTAAGTGGGAATTCGGTATGATCAGAGGTTATTAGAGTAGCCAAAAATTGTACACAAGTAAAAAGTATTCATATCAACAAATCAAACTAAATGTAGCCATCCAAAAATGAAAAGTTAGAGTGAGTATTCAGAGAATTTAAGAAACAAGTATCTTGTAAATAACCTCTAACTCATTTTAAATAGTTGATAAAAATGGCTAGAAGAGTTACGTTAAAAATTTATTTCGATACAGTTAGAAGAGAAAAGATGTAGTTATTGACGTGAACAATGTACCATAATGTTAAAGTAATGTAATTGCATACTTTTAATTATTTTTGGATTAGATACTCCAATAACAAATACAGTATGTTGAAACACACACACATACACACACATACACAAACACACATGCGCACACACGCACACACACACACACCATAATTTCTGGACTATAAGGCGCACTTGAATATAACCCGCATCAGCTAAAATTAGTGGAAAATCCTGTTTTGTTCATATATATGAGCCATACCAGACTTTAAGCACCAGGTGTTTGAAATGAAATGTCATTTCTCTATCCATCCATTATCCGTATCGTTTCTCCCCAGCCTATCCAGCGGTCATTGAGCAGTAGAACACCCTGAACTGGTTGCCAGCCAATCGCAGTGCACACAGGGACGAACAACCATCCGCACATGCATTCACACCTATGGGCAATTTGGAGTGCTTAATCGGCCTACCAAGCATGTCTCTGGGATGTGGGAGGAAACCCAAACAGGCACGGGGAGAACTTGCAAACTCCACACAGGGAGGGCCGGAGCTGGAATAGAACCCAAATCCTCCAAACTGTGAGGCAGACGTGCTAACCAGTGCATCACTGTGCTGCCTTGTCTCATTTCTTCACCTGTATTACCAAAACAAGTCCTCTTACAATATCATAAAAATCATGAAAAATCCACAGATAAACCGCACTGCGCAATAAACTGCAGGGTTCAAACCTTGTGCAAAAAGCAGCGGCTTATCGTCCAAAAATTACAGTAAATAAAATGGACTTCACTCAACTGTAGCCATAACGTACTGTATTGCATTTTGACATGATTGTGTAGTAGAAATGGATGGTCAGTCATAACAGACACATTTTCAGAAACAGGCAACTAACTAAATATCACCAACTATTTGTACTCAAGCTACTAAGAAGTCAAGCTTCCATAACATACATTTTTGAAAAAGAAGAATTTGTTTTATGTCTAAGACAGCAAAGAATCGGACCTGAACTGTTTCCATCCTCTGTGGCTTTTTGCCAGCTTGAATAAATCCTTCATTGGCTCAAGACGTCACAATATAACCTTGTTCATTCAGATGTCAGATTGATCAAATTCACTTGAGCCATGTATCATGCCGACCCCTAGTGGGAGAGGACTGCCGGTTGTGATCACAGAAAAGAAAAAGGATTCACACAGAGATGGTGAGCTCACAGCAGGATAATCTCAAGGAGCAAATCAGCATTTTAAAAGGGAAAATGGTGTCAGAGCGATTGTACTGGTCTTTGATCACACGTTGACTTCCTTAAAATCCAGACTGAAAAAAGTAGCGTAAGGCCTTTCAAGGATAGAGATATGAAGTTGAAAAGAATAGAAAGCGGTGGCATATTTCTTTTTTTAAATCATTCTACTCCTCCACCTCTTTTTCTTTAATCGTCTTATTTCTGGTCATTTACATTTCACTTTCCAAAAGAGGCTCAAGAAAAAATCAGTACACAACTACAACATGTTAAAATATGTAAAATATCTTGAATACTAGAAGAATAAAGAAATGTTCTTGTCAAAATTTTATCAACTGCATCTTACACATGTAGGCTTTTTGTGCTACACAATTCCCTATGAGTTTTTGTGGCAAGCCTCAGCCTAATCCAACGGAAACATAAAATTGCTCCCACCAGTTGAGAAAACGACTTCATCTGGAAGCCATTTCCAGAGGTTGAAGGTCAACATATGAGCTGCTCCGTGTGCCACCACAGTCACGAGCTCTGTGTTGTTATAAACCACAATCATATGGAAGGAAAAGGTTAGTTAACCATGTGGCCTACAGTTTTCACATTAGAAGAAGCAGGTTTGGATGACAAGTTATAAAGCTGCTGCCTAGAACAATAAAAGGATCATCACTGGAATAAAAACTGACAAGTAGTAAATGTGAAAGGAACAGAAACACCAAAGTGAATACTTCCAACCAACTAAAACAACAAGGCTTGAACAAATACAATGTGATAAACTCAATGAAACTGTGATTAATGACCCTTCATTTCATAGGCTTGCAACTTACATTTAAAGTTAAAATTCAGATTATGAACTGTCAGAGAGCTCTACCTATCTCACGCTCCAATTTCCTTGTGTTTTATTTTTTGTTGTGTCATTGTGTCAGTTCTGGAATTGCAGGGCCAACATTGGATCAATACATTGTAGCTAGGGGCTCAACATTTGTAACCATGCAAATGCAATCTTCATTTGCATGTGTTGAAATGGTATAAGTGTTTGTATGCATTATGATTTTCTCTAGTTCATGATTTAGCATTCATTGACCTCTTTCATACTTTATAATAAGTACATGTAAAATGTTAAGATTTGACCCCATTTATACATGCATACAAACAAGCACACATACACAGCAAAATGCAAATAGGACTTGCTGTCTGTTTTCCGTGCATAAATGATTTATGGAAATGAATCACTCTCATGGGAACATGAGACTCTCAGCTTGTAAGGACAGCGGTCGTTGTAGCACATGTAACCCCAGATGCCATGCAAGCTAGATACGGCTCAGTATTCTGCTGTCTTTTTTAATGTGAACAATATCTCATAATGCAACTTGGATTTAATGTCAGCTGGTAGTTTAATCAATTCCATAATTTTACATGTGGTGCCTGGGTAAAGTGGTTTGGATGAATTCTGATGTAATTCTTAACAGTATGTGTACTGCACTATGGAATTTACTGTGGCTAGCCTGATGTACATCTTGCCATGTTGATTGAGTTTGCAATGCTGATTCATCAAAATGAATGTACAAGTACACCCTTGGATTTCACTCTTTGCCATTTTCAAATTCATCTGTAGACATTTTTAAACCTACACCCCCGGCTTTTTTACAACAATACATTTTGCTTATGTGCATATTTTTACCCAATCCCCCATGTTATTTATTTATATATTTATTTATTCATTGTTTAATTAAATGGCAGTCATAATAATGAGAAATTCTTCAGCCTTTCGCATTTTGTGTTATACAGTAAATGTGCTTGCATGCGTTTTTTTGTTGTTGTTTTTTTGGGCTTCCTACCATATTCCAAAAACAAACCTGCAAAGTTAATTTGAGACTAAAATGTCCTGAGGGTGCATAGTAGAATAATCATATTTACAGAATATAGAAAATATACTGTACACAAACATTAGGTACCAATACCGTCCCGAGTCTTAATGAATGCTGAATGTCAAAACATATCAATGACTGTAAGTCACTGATTTGTTGTCTCAATAGCTTTTCTCAATATGGTGGTGGGGCCGCTCCACACAAAAACACGTTTCAGTACATTTGTACAAATTCTTCTGCTCGAAGGCAATGATCATTTTTATAATCCTATTTACCTGGAATGATGGGGAAAAAAAGTAGTAATCACAGTTTGATGATGCTTTATTGCACTTTGATGCGTCCCCACAGTTCATGTGTGACTATGCGCAAACCACCATCATGGACAGAAACAAGATAACGAGAAGGTCAAATAAAAATGAGCCCTCCAAGCTTGTGTTGACCTTACTCAAGTGCAGTGCTTCAAAATAGTGCCTCAGAGCATGTATTGTTCTCCAAATAAAACGTGACTGAGTTATGTTATGACATTGACAGTTGGAAATACTTAACATCAATGCAATAATGAAACGTGACTGTACAGAGATTTATTCTCCTGTCCCTTTCAGAAGAAACTCAACGAAGTGGGACCTTTGTGTTCATATTACCATTTCCGAGCCACACAATTAGATAATTTGTTTGGGCACATTAGGTACAGTTGCTTACAATACAAAGTGATGTTAAAGTCTAAATACACACTGACACACACTGTTTTGCGTCTGATGCTACCGCTGAAGATGGCAAATTGGCAGTTGGCCGAAAAAAGCCATCTGAGATGACCAGTGTGCATGGAGCTAATTCATGGTTCCTTCTCCATTGTTAAAGCTGTCTCTTTGGAATCGTCACACCTGACCTCAGAGAGTGAACAGGAAGACACAGTGTGTGTGCTTGTGCTTGTGCTTGTGTGTGTCTATGGCAGAGTGGGGAGTGTAAGGGTGTAGACAGATGAGGATTTTTATCGACTGACACCTTATCATATTTTCTGTCACATCTTGACAAGCACCGCCAGACAGTATTGAATGGTCGGTTGAGGTGTGTGTGTGTGTGTGTGTGTGTGTGTGTGTGTGTGTGTGTGTGTGTGTGTGTGTGTGTGTGTGTGTGTGTGTGTGTGTGTGTGTGTGTGTGTGTGTGCACGCGTGTGTGTGTTACACAAACGTTTTACAGCAACAATACTACTCAACTAATACATACTGTATGTATTGTATTCCTAAAACGTATTTTTGGGATTATTGGATCTTTCTCCAAAACTATTCTTGTACTTTAGATTATCAAGTAAACGAAATAAGATGCAGGTAGGATGAGTATTTAGTGTTTCCACTATTTTGGCCATAATGTTTTGATGACATTTAAGAAAAACTAGGACATCTAACATAACCTCGCAAACAGCTGGCCAGTCAAGGCATAATTTTGGCCTTAACTGGAGATAAAATACACAAAACAACAATGTCAGCAATTACATTTTATGACGCCATTCTGCCTTAAATTGATCCCTGACTTTGTTCATTTTTGCTTTGTAATAAACTACTTTCCTCAGGAGAAAAAAGAATGGTATCGGGCGAATTAATACCCCTAAAACCACACAATGGCCGAACTAACTAACCCATTTACACATGGCTTTTATCTTCAGTGAGAAATGACTCCGAAGTAGTCAAGGACAGGACATTATCAGTTTCCTTTGCAGCATACTGAACAGCAAGTCTGCGGCAGTTCAACTGCAGTTGCAACGTGACTCGATGTGTTCTTAGCAAAGGGCAAACCTGAGGGGACGATAGAGAGTGCAACGTGTTCTTGACCTCCATGTATTACTACTTACCAATATTTTAGATGTCAAGTCTCGTCAATTTCCTCTATCTCATGTGTGCGCCCCGGTGTATTCTGCTAAAAATGAGTTTCGAAGCAATACTATACAAATTGCTGATGTCAACTAGTCATCGAACAGATTGTTTATTGGACTCTAAATGAGCGCCTTTGTCGTTTTTGACAGATGCTGAAGCCTCATCAACGCATAGTCACGTCTGTTACTTTGAGGACAATGCAACACATTCGCCGCACACATTACATGGCGATATCTCAGTGTGTGTGAAGCGCATGTGTGTCTGACATCCGTGACCAATCAAGACAAAAGCCACAGGCTTTCCAACTGCTATCTCCTGAGACCAAGCAGTGGACAGCCAATATGTCATACGCACACACACGCGTGCACACACACACACGCAAATACACACGTTGTAAGGTTGACAGATTGGTAGTTTATGGGTGTTAACAGACAGAGGGAACCTCTTTCTTCACCATCATCCGTCATTGCCTTCAAACCAACCTCCTCTGCGCGTGCTCACACACGAACACACACAAACACACACACACACAAAAGGTAGCAAGCGTGTGTGTGTGTTCTTTATTAAAGCAGGAAACAAACAGGGAATACTGCCATTCAGCAGTGGATCCTTACTAGACAAAACATTGTCTGAGTGTGTAAAAAGAAGGAAATTAAAGAGCTGCAATTGAAGATCAGAGGTCAATAGCATGTTGACCTGGGTTGAAAAGCTAAGGCCTCACAGAAAACAACAAATAAAAAAAGAGGAGTGGTCACAAAGAGAAGCCTGGTGGACAGGAACTATTTTGCTAATGAGGAATCAAGCATAAATGATTCAAAATCAGTCACCAGTAGTGCATTAAAAAAAATCTCACCAAAAAACAGATTTTCCTTAAAAAGTGTTTACATTGAAAATGAAAAAAAGAGCAAACACTATATTCCTGTATCAGTTAGATTTTAATTGGAAGGCAGAAGTATAATAGTGGTTGCTTGCGAATGCAAAACTTTAAGTTGCTAACATAACTATTTGTAGTAATCAAATTGAATGGGGCTCTGAATGGTTGTTTGTGTCTATGTGTTTGGTGGTCACTCAATAAAGTAGCAAAGTTCAACTCACAGTATGTGGTATGTGTATACCCTAGTCCAAAAACATGTGCGGTGGGTTACTTTGGTTACGTGAAAACATGCCCATTTGCCACGGGCTTTTCCCTTTTCTCACGCAAGGTCGAGTAGAATAGGCTCTAGCACCCTAATGAGGACATGCAGTATGAAAAATTGAATGAATAAACTTGTAGCAAGACTCTCACACAGATATGCACACTCGCACACTCGTACTGACAAGAACAAACGTACACAAATAAAGAACAAACACCCACAAGTACCTAGAGGCCTCTGTGGTTCATATTTAGTGTATATTTCAGGATGCGTGTGTGTGTGCCTTGTGTGTGTGTGTGTGTGTGTGTGTGTGTGTGTGTGTGTGTGTGTGTGTGTGTGTGTGTGTGTGTGTGTGTGTGTGTGTGTGTGTGTGTGTGTGTGTGTGTGTACGTGCATGCGTGTGTGTCAAGGGGGGTTACATGCTGTCAATCACAATTGCTGAAGCATGACAATGGAGGAGGGGTGCATCCATAGGGAATGATGAGATCTCCTCCCTCTCCCTTTCCTCCCATCATTCTGCTGTCACTAGAGCCATCTTTCCTCTCCTTTACAGATTCCTAATTGTTCTTAACCTCAGTGCCTTTTGCTCGAGGTGCTGCCAAATGAGTTCAAGTCTGAAAAAGTGGACTGTGCAGGAGGATACAAAACAGACATGGAGGGCAAAGCTTGAGAGTAAGGGTGTAATCAGACCAGAAAAGTCCTTTCTTTCGCATGTTTGGTCCAGACCAAAGGCGGATTTTTTTTTTTTTTTTCAGTTGGTGTGGTTCCTATTCAGACTACAATTTGCAAGTGAAGTACAGTGATCCCTTGCTACTTCGCGTTTCGTTTATCGCGGCTTCACTAAAAAAAAAAAATTCCAAATTAAAAAAAACATTTAAAAGTCAAAATAAAACTTCTGAACTGAGGAAACGTGTCTAACCTTTAGGACAATGTAGTATTGCTCCAAATATTCGTTTACATTCCTTTAGAAGTCCGTTTTCGTGTATTAGCACGATCGCGAATTAGCATCTTTCCGCTAACTCGTTAGCCTGCCCAGTACTTCTTGTAGGTGACCGTACTTGGCCGATTTCACTTATCGCGGGTGGTTTTTGGAACCAATTATCTGCAATAAACGAGGGACTACTGTATACACATCCATGCTTGTGGCAATCTGTACTCCCATTGGACAGACGTGGAAAGGGAGGAAAACATGCGAGTCCTACGCGTTGCGTTCCTGCTCTGCATATTTGTGTTGTTGGTGCGGATCTTCATTGTTTGTATTCACACCTGAAGCGAGCCGCACCAAAGTTCATTTGGAAGCGAACTGAGACCAGTTGAAAAAGTAGGTCTCGGTCCGTTTCTTTAATCCGCACCAGGATTCTTTTGCGTGTATTCACAACTGCACAAAAGGTCCGGACCAGCGTTACAATCGAATCCTGGTCCATTTAAACCAGACCAAACAGTCAGGTCTGAATACACCCTAAGATGCGTCTTAGATGCAAATTCCGGTTGAAAATAAATATATCTATTAGTGGAATGTGTTGAGAAGAAAATAACATAAGAATGATAAATAGAAATGAAAGTCTCATCTCATGGTGGTCTGATTTCCTAATCATACTCAAAACCAAAGGAAAATTAGATCACAGAGTAATGAGCCTTAGTGGTGTATTTGTGGTCTCACATCCCTGTATGCACTACCTACATCACCTTGACATTTTTCTGATGAGATAATGGATATTCTCGTGAGGGATCTCCACCAACACCTGGACCGGAGCTTTAGTTGACTTCTGAACAGTCTGGGCTGCAACATGGCATTGGTGGTTAGATTGAGACACAGCGTACCAGCTTTGCTCAAATGGATTTAATCCTCTGGAAGTTCATTTTCTCAGTGGATTCGTCTTTGGGAACTGCTGCCGCCACATGAAGCCTAGCATTGTCATGCATCAAAAGGAACGAGGGGATCCTCTGAATGCAGAATCTTGTTGCGGTACCTAATGGCAATCAGGGTACCTCTGACCAGCACATGGAGAGCTGCCAAGTTGTAACGCATCACATCGGTAGATGTGCAGGTTGTTTTCATTGTCCATTCCAATTGGGTTTGGCCACGTTCGTAGTGTGCGAGAACGTCTTAAGTATTGGCTACATATCTGTTTTGTACTTTGTGCTCTAAAATGACGGCCACTTGTTGGAAATCATTACAAATTGATCAGTATCACACAATGAATTGCTGTGGACTGTAGAGTTTCTATAATAGCACTCCTCTCCTCTCCTCTCATCTCCTCTCCTCTCCTCTACTCTACTCTACTCTACCCTACCCTCTTCGACCCTACCCTACCCTCTTCGACCCTACCCTGCCCTACCCTACCCTACCAACTCTCCTCTCCTCTCCTCTCCTCTCCTCTCCTCTACTCTACTCTACTCTACTCTACTCTACTCTACTCTACTCTACTCTACTCTACTCTACCCTACCCTCTTCGACCCTACCCTACCCTCTTCGACCCTACCCTGCCCTACCCTACCCTACCCTACCCTACCCTACCCTACCAACTCTCCTCTCCTCTCCTCTCCTCTCCTCTCCTCTCCTCTCCTCTCCTCTCCTCTCCTCTCCTCTCCTCTCCTCTCCTCTACTCTACTCTACTCTACTCTACTCTACTCTAGGAAGCATTTTATAATAAAAAAATGAATAAGAAGTAACAAAACTGCTCTGAAAACTAACCGGCTCGATGACGCACTGGTTAGCACGTCCGCCTCACAGTTAGGAGAGTGTGGGTTCGATTCCACCTCCGCCCTTCCCTGTGTGGAATTTGCATGCTCTCCCTGTGTCACGTGGGTTTTCTCCGGGCACACCGGTTTCCTCCCACATCCCAATAACATGCTTGGTAGGCCGATTGAGCACTCCAAATTGCCCCTAGGTGTGAGTGCGAATGGTTGTTCGTCTCTGTGTGCCTTGCGATTGGCTGGCAACTGGCCCAGGGTGTCCCCTGCCTACTGCCTGATGACTGCTGGGATAGACTCCAGCACGCCGGCGACCCTCGTGGGGACAAGCAGTATAGAAAATGGATTGATAGACTATCAAAACCTTAGTGTGCAGTGACTTTAAGTTGTTTTCCAGGCAACTTTGATCAAAAACTTTCAATTTGCCATAATAATATTTATGTAACCTGAAAACAAAAATTAAAAAATTGAATTGGAAAATGGTCACACCTAGATGGGGGGAAAGGCGCCAACTTGTTATGGTAACGTTACAAAAGCTTAGTTAAGACTGACAAGAATTAAGAAAACAAAAATTAAAAAATGGAATTGGAAAATGGTCACACTTAGATGGGAGAAAGGGGCCAACTCGTAACAAAAGCTGAGTTAAGAATGCATCGCACACTTTGTATATATATATATAAGATGATAGTGGCTGTGACACCATGAAGTTGTGTCATGCATGTTTCATGGTGTCTTTGTAGTAGTCACTGTCAGTCAAGCAGAGAGATGAGATCTTGATATTGGATGACTTTCATTTATGCCAATCTCTCACTTTTAATATGTACGATCACTGTTTTTGAGCTACAACGGATGTTTTTTCCCACAGTTGCACACTCTACATTCCGTGTCTGGTTCCAGTCCGACAAATCAACTTGTCCAGCTCTACTTCCCCTTTCGCAGGAAAATAAATATTGCCACACATATGCACACATGCAAGCACTCACACACAACTGTGCACACACATGCATACACACGCACACTCCCCGCAGCATATGTTCAAGGTTCAACGCATCATCATCGGTGGTGGTTCTGCAGGGGATTATGGCGGAGCCAAAGAAAAAGCTCGAAGCAAAGTGAGAGCTTTGTACATGCATAACTCCTCCCCACACACACACAATACATACAACATACACAATGATATATACTCGCAATGTATGTTTCAGATTTGAGCTATGCAAGAAAATGCTTTAAGCTTTAATCAAGTTGTGTGTATGTGTAGGCTCTCTTTTTACGCACCATTCATTTTTGTGTCAAAAGATCATTTTTGCAACAGAAAGCTGTTGTCACTATTGTTATATACTCTAGAATGCATGGGAAATCTAGCATACAGTATAATCACACACCCTAGCACTCTATTCCAACTCAGCTATGACTGATTAAAGACCATATAGTGCTTATAGTATTTTTCCAACCAGCTGTGTCTAGCAGAGTGCAAGAAAACAATTACACATTAGCAACAAGTCCCCAGGATGATTAAGGCCTCAAGAGAATACTGTGATGATGATGGTGACTCATTGTAGAGGCTCATTATAACAATGTAGATGAAAAATATAAGTTGGATGGGGGAAAGGAACTATAAGTGAAAGTTTTAAAAAGGAAAAAAAAATGTGGACATCTTATAGCCCCCAAAAAACATTTGCTTTAAAATGAAACTGAAGTAAAGTGATTTTTCTAAAATCCTATTCATGAGAGTTTGGACCCTGATTTTTTTTCCCGGACTGTCGATGGCTGGAGGGACTGACCAGTGATGGAAGTGATGGCGAAAGGACTTTTAAAATGAGGACAGACAAATTTAGTTGTATTAGTTTCACCTCAAATTTAAAAAAGTGCACACTTAACCTGTGGAAAGTCATATTAGTAGTTGAAGGGCAAGTCAACCCCAAACGTTACTTTATGTGTTCTGTGCAATCCAACTAGTCGCAACACAGTGTTCTGATTATTTTTTTTGTTTCTAGAATATTAAACAGGCAAAATACACCGATTCTTATCCCGCACAAGCAGACTGAGTAACAGCTTCTTTCCTCAAGCCAACAGACTCATGAACACACTGAGGAAAACCACTTGAACATTCCAAAGTCACCATGCCACTTGGCACTTTACTCTTGCACCTTATATACAGTTATACACTTTTTCACTTTACTTCTATGACCACTGATTGTACTTCTGCTGCTGTGTATGTATGTGTGTGTGTGTGGGTCTGTATTGTCAATACTCTTATTACACACCGTGTGTGTGTGTGTGCGTGTGTGTGAATGTGAGAGAGAGTATTTTATTGTATAGTACTGCACATGTTTATCAGCATGTTAGTGTTTGAATGACTGCAATGTGTAAGTGTGCATTGTCTATGTTTATGTTGTGAATGAATATGTCAGAGAAAGAAATTGTAAATTCAGTATGAGTAAGTTAGCTGTGTGTGTGTGTGTGTTGTGTGTATGTGTGTGTGAGAAAGAAAGAGATTTATGTCAATGTCTTATTTAAATGTTTTTAGTTAATCTGCACATTGGAGACTGGTCAAACGCAATTTCAAACTTCTGTGGTAACCCTGTTACATAGGATTTTTGACAATAAAGTAAACTTGAACTTGAACTTTTCAGGGGTTGGCCATTTTGCCACTTGCTGTCAACTGTCAATGACATCACAGTTGCCAGGTCACAACCAATCAGGGCTCACCAGTTTTTTGTTTGTTTGTTCCAAGCAGTCATCGGGCAGTAGGCGGAGGACACCCTGAACTGGTTCCCAGCCAAACGCAGGGCACACAGAGACGAACAATCATTCGTACTTGCACTCACACCTAGGGACAATTTGGAGTGCTCAATCGGTCTACCAAGCATGTTTTTGGAATGTGGGAGGAAACCGGAGTGCCTGGAGAAAACCCACGCGACCACGGGGAGAACATGCAAACTCCACACAGAGAAGATCTGAGCAGGAAACAGGTTTATTTTTCTTGACTTTTCCCAGCATGTTAATTTCTTTTCAAAGGTTATATCTGGTGAATAAAATCTATCATCCAGTGTTCAGATTTTTGTCTTTCCAGTGTTAATGTGTTTGTACCAGACAAATGGTGGCTGTTTTTTACATTAGAGCTGGACTCTGTTTATATGCTCCTTCCTTGGTCATTGGGGGAAGCACCATTTTCCCCAGATAGGAACAAGATGTCCATCCACTGTCACCTCTGGCTCTTGGTTGAATATCAGTGGAAGGAGGCGCTTCCATCTATCCCAGACATCCCTAATGGGGCCAAGCTTGTCAGATCTGCTTCTGGTACCTCTGTTGTCAAATCTGAGGACTCTTGATATCATTTGAAAGGTCTGAAGTGACGTTGCTGCGCAAAAAATACATCTGCCTGTTGATGCGTCCTCAAAACTAATAGTGGCCTCATTTCATGAGCTACACAACTGAGCAAGAATGCTAATATATTGTAAGCATCCCAGTATTCCCTTCTAAATGTGTTGCTGCATCATGTCAATGTTAACTTTTTTCTACCAAGGTTTTTAATAACAATGACGACTGTTTTGGGGGAAAATGGCATAAACGTGTTCTCAGCGATTCTTGTCAAAGCAACCAGAGGTTGTTTAGATGACATTTGCAGTAGCTGCCCTGTAAAATAACTTGCCGTTTTTGGGCTGAATCTTTCAGCGGGAATAGCTGCGCCACCGCTGACTGCCTTATTAGACCCATCAGGTGTGCCGTTTTCTCTGGATGATACTTTTCCTCTTCAGAAACCTGCTCATCCATATCGTAATACTGCTGTGTTCTCTCCTTCATTTTCCCCAAGAATACTATACAGAGATTGTGTCACTGTAAATTTTCATCTCATATTTTACCACCTTCAAACTAGAGCTGTGCTTTTTTGCATTGTGGCGCAACTCTTTATCTTGCGTTTGTGTATGGTAAAAAAACAAAAAAGCAAATGAGAACCATATAAATCTCATGGTTGTGGGAGGGCTCTTGGTGTGTTTCAACTAACAATGTCCTTATGATTTCAGTTTAGGCTCTAGGTATCACATGTCTGTTTAATGTTGTAATACAGGGGTGTCAAAGTTATTTTTTTCGCGGGCCTCATTGTAGTCATAGCGTCTTTCGGAGGGCCATTATGACTGTCAACCCAAAGAAATGTATGAGCACCTCATATTATATACAGTAAAAGCTACAAAACAAACTGACAAATAACTCGTTTTCAAATCAGACGAGTAAAAACTGGTAAAATATATATTTTTTAAAACGATATTAAAAGTGAAGACAATTTGCAATTCTAGTAATGACACACGAATTTGATGCACAATTTGTCTTTGCGGGCCACATAAAATGATGTGGCGGGTGTCACGGTTGGGTGGAGCATGGAGCAGGACGACCAAGTGCAGCTTGGACCAAGGTTTATTGGCGGAACTCAAAATACAGACTCGGTAAACTGACATGACTTAACAAAACAAAATGACTTCCCAACCAAAACATACTTGAAACCGACAGGAACCAAAAGGACATGAAGACGACACGACAGCAACCAATGATCCGACAGGAAGTGAGGGGCAGACAGGACTTATATACATGACAGGTAACGAGAGGCAGGTGGGAATAATCACACTGATCATGGACACACAGGAGGGGAGGGGCGAGCACACAGACAGAAACCAAGACAACAGACACATAGTGGAGCAGTTGGGGATGAGACGTGACAGCGGGCCGTATCTGGCCCCTGGGCTTTGAGTTTGACACCTGTGTTGTAATCGTAAAACATCAGTCACTTTACTACCTTCAACCTCTTGAGCGGTTGGTAAATGATTTTATGACTCTTACTTTTACACATATATTTTGATTTTTAAATTCTATTTGAATTCATAATCAATTCTGCAGTCTGTTTATCCCTCTCCGGCACCAATTATAATAATAATGTAACCCGAAGTCATTTTCTTCCCACGAAACTGACATCAGCATTCGCTCAACCAAAGAATTTCATCGAACAAGCGGAGGAATTGACAGTAAAGGAGACTTTGACTTTGACTTTTCTCGACCAACCATCCAGCCAACCGACTGGCAGACGTCACTCATATATAAGAAATAACATCCATCCATCCATCCATCCATCCATCCATCCATCCATCCATCCATCCATCCATCCATCCATCCATCCATCCATCCATCCATCCATCCATCCATCCATCCATCTTCTTCCGCTTATCCGGGGTCGGGTCGCGGGGGCAGCAGCTTCAGGAGGGACTCCCAGACTTCCCTCTCCGCAGCCACTTCGTCCAGCTCATCCCGGGGGATCCCAAGGCGTTCCCAGGCCAGCTGAGAGACATAGTCTCTCCAGCGCGTCCTGGGTCGTCCCCGGGGTCTCCTACCCGTGGGACATGCCCGGAACACCTCCCCAGGGAGGCGTCCAGGAGGCATCCTGATGAGATGCCCGAGCCACCTCATCTGGCTCCACTCAACGTGGAGGAGTAGCGACTCTACTCCGAGTCTCTCCCGGATGACCGAGCTTCTCACCCTATCTCTAAGGGAGAGCCCGGACATCCTGCGGAAATAACATCATAATGTATTGTTGCCCTGACAACTTAGTTGGTTGACTCAATTCTTGAGTGATTTTAACACAAAGTGATGACTGTGAAATTAAAGCAGCTTGACATTTAAATCCTGCATTCTCCAGAAAGGATGTGACAGGTCCACAATACAAAGTTTGAAGAGATGGGCTTAATATTCATGACACAGTCAGAACTCATTACCTGAATAGACATGTTCCAGCCATGTGGACAAGTTAGTTCTGCTTAGATCTGCTTCAATGGCATCAATGTGTGATGGATTCAATTAACTCTAGCTTTCATTTGACACAAAAGTCAGTGGGTGATTAGATCTATTCTGTGACTTAATTTGAGCCATACAGTGAAACGAGCAGTATGTGTGTGAGTGTGACAATGTGTGTTTGAATTGTATTTAGGTCAGAAGCTTCCAGGCAATGTGTGTTCTCTGCTCCAGCAAAGTGGAGCTGCTCGTTCAGGTTGCACTTGTTTGTCAGCCCACCAAGACATGGGCTCATTAAGCTAATTAGTAGTACTAAAGCAGAGGTGACCTGCATGGCGTCAGGGCCCAGGGGCTGAACAGATGGGACGGTTACACCACCAACCTGCCAGTGCTGTGCTCACAGTCAATGAGTCAACAGTTCTCCAACACAGAAGCAAAACTGTCACCATTATGAGCTGTTGCTATTTGGGAATTGTGTTTTCTGACTGTCATACAGTGAGTATTGTAATAACAATGTTATTACATTTTGTGAACTGATATACAGAGAGGACTGCTTTCACTATGGATGTAAAACATCTGCGTCCTCATTCGTCTACTGATGACATACCATCAGGAGCAACTGACTCCATGGAGTTCCACAATGGATACGGATCAAACCTCCAACCTCTGGGTTGAGACAAAACCACACTACCACTGAGTCATGTCGCCCCATAACACCAGTCAGTCATGTCAGTATCCTCAGTCTCAAAAATAACAATGGCAACAATAAAACATACTAGTAATTAAAAGTTTCATTTATATTTTCCTGGCACTTTGAGAATGACAAGTGGAAATTATTATCATTGTGTTGTCGTATTTTGGTACATACAAAACTGTACAACCCAGATGTACTTGCTTTTGAAAAATGTTTCTTCTCTTGAACAAAATGCGCAGTAGCACCATTTGACTATTCAACAGTCGTGAAACCTTCAGAAAGTATCCATCTAAAAATGCTAAAAATATAAAACCACCAACTGGGTCATAACAAAACGTAATGGTTTGTACTGCTCCGAAGAAAAAAAACCTTCAGGTCAGTCACAAAAGCATACTCGATGAAAACGTTTCTGTAGGGCTCCAACTAATAATCAATTATTCTGTTAAATATTTTGTTGATTAAACAATGGAGCTGAAAAAAATATGTTTCTATTTGCATCCCTTTGTTCAGGAATACATTATTTCAAGTTAATAGTGCAAAAAATAAAATATAACTTTGATTCAGTTAATGCACTGTTCTGTAATATGTTAGAAAATGGGCAAAAATGTTGATAATTGATTTTCCAAAGTTAAAGCAAAGCAAATGTATTATTTTGATTCAACACAAAGATAATAAATCTCATTGAGAATGACAGATAAGAAAATATACAGTGTCGACAAGCTGAGACTGAGAATTTGATAAAAACTAAAAAAGGTATCTAAATGATTATTTGACTGTTAAAAATCATTCTTATCAATTTAATAACAGATTTATTGTTGATCAATAGCTTAGATTTTCCACCTCTAGTTTGTTGTATGAAATAGCTACATCTAAAAAGACATTCCGATTGACACATGACCCATGAAAATGATAACTGTAAGAGTCACAATGCCAAAATGGTCCTGGAGATATTTCTTCAAACAAAAATACAAAGATTGTTTGTGAAGTGAAGTGTCACTGCTGCTTCCACGCGCTCTAGATTATCTGCATCAGTGAGAAGATCATAGTGGTTTATCTTCCCATGAAAATGCCAACTGAATTTGTGTGGCAGTTGTCAAGATGTCTCTCGGCAGGTTCACGGGGTGATTATTGTTCAGATTGTTTGTGACTTTTCAGCTCCCTGTGAGCTTGTGTTGGAATAACACGCCAACCAATGTCACTGTCACTTTATTGACCAGACCCAATATATACACTTCCTTCTGGTCCACATGCCAGCTTAAATTTTCTCAAACAAATTTGTTTGGCTGTCAAAGTCTTTCTATATGTCAACAATACTTGTTTTTATTTTCTTCCTTTATTCTGGCGTATAACCCGTGTGAATCAACAAGTCTTTTTGTTTTGCGGTGAGTCACTGATCAGTTATACATAAATCATTGAAATCTCATTGAAATACAATTGAAATCGTTGTCTTTCTCTGTGTGAACTATATTTGTTATACAACCAGCCCCATGTCAATATGATAAAAAGTCTATAAATAAATACATGAGTGAATGAATGTTAAATAAATAAAAAATAAATAACTAAACAAATGTATGTTTTATGCTGACAGCCTGTTAATACAAACCTTACTGACAAGTAGATACCAACTATATTTGTTTGATGTGTCATCAAACTTTAGACTGCAGTCACAGTATTACAATAATGTCTTTCTGAAAATCTGTGTTGTGATTTATACTCATGGAATGTTGAATGAGCTCTGTTAATAATGCTGCATTATTGAAATCTGTAATTCAATTGATAGTTTGTCAATTTTATCTTTAGCATATTTAGTATTGGAGTACCTAGAAGTACTTGAACGTGAACAATATAGTATGTAAATTAGTTTTATATTATGTTGCTTAGATTATAATGACATTTTTTAACAGTTGAAGAATAACCATAGGTAACACATTTTTAAAGTAGTCCTCCCAACCCTGCCCTCTTTCCATAACTAATATAAATTACATCGAGTGAAAAATAAATACAATACATCCACACTGACTTTGTAAAAATGTTTTGCAGTTTACACATCTGTTTTTATATTGTGTTTGTTTTTGTGTTCAATCACCACAAACACGCACTGAGTCTGATAATAGCCTTGGTAGTCACCATTAATTTCACACAGACTGGTTCAGAGGGAGAGAGGAAACCCAAGCAAAGACAGAATGAAAAAAAAAAAAAAAGAGAAAATGGAAAGTACGAGAGTCTCTTCATTCCAGTTTAGTCTTGACCCACCCACCCTCATCTCTCTCTCTCTCGCTGGTGCATTTTCAGTGATGTATGGCTGCCATCACTGAAAATAATGACTCGTCTGCCTGTAATCTTTTATTTCACAGCAATCCTGAGGAGGGGGGGTGAGGGAGAGTGGAACAGAAGTAGTAGAATTTGTTCTCTTGCTAAAAACGAAGAGGTGAAAAGGGAGGTGGAAGAAGAACAAAAGATAAGTAATGGAAGGAAAATTAGTAAATGGGGGAGGATGATTGACTGAATGAGATGAAGAGGGCATGGGTATCCCATGAAAAGGGAGGTGAAGTAAGATGAGCATGAGCAGTAAATGCGGATATGAAGATATGGGTGGGGGAGCTGTGCGGTCATTTTTATGGGAGAGGAAAAAAGAAGACAGACAAAAAAGAGGGCGATTGAAGACACTACATTAGCTTGAGCTTGTTCAGTCATAGTGCGTTGAGAAAAAAATTCCACTTCATTACAGACTATTTGATTTTAGAGCAGATCTAATGAAATACCTCCCTCTTAATCGGATGAAACGCCATCTGAAGCGATGACTAGAGAGCAACACATTGAGTGGGATGGAAAGTTCAGGTATGTGAAATATAGAATACAAAGAGTTTTATTGGTGTAATGCAAGTGTATTTAATCAAACAGAGTGACATAGGATGCCACAAATCAACGTGATTTGTCTTAACCTGGCAGTGTCTTGCAACCACTGTTTTACCAGTGCTACAGACTTCACACCAACAGAAATGTGTAACCCAGCCATTGGAAAGATGCTTTTTATAACAAAATGAATCATCTGTGATCATCTAGAGCAAATGTGTTGAACTAATTTTTGTCACGGGCCGCACCGTATTCATAATGTCCTTCGGAGGGCCACTATGACTATGAACAAATCACAACAAATTGATGTTGATTGTAGTTTTGAAATCAAAGGCTAGTTCAAATATTTTAAATAGCTGAATGCTAACAACAATTGCATGTCATATCTCTGTATTTTAAAAGTGAAGACGATTTATCATTTTGATATTGACACATGAAGTCGATGCCCAATTTGCTTTGGAGAGCCACATAAAATGATGTGTTGGGCCGTATCTGGCCCCCGGGCCTTGAATTTGACACCCCTCATCTAGCGTGTGCCTAGCTGCACTATTTTGGCCCGATTCAATTCAGGTTTATTTTATAGAAACAAGGAACCAAACCAGGAATGCTTTCAAACACTTTTCAACAATGATTCATCACCAAACAATAAATAATGCAGTACAAGAGGCGAAAAACAAACACAAATGAGTAACACCAAGAGTCTTGTCACAAACACAAACAGTCGCCTCTACAAATAGCAGTTTTGGGTGGATGTTGGCTTTCAAACATCAATTGAGGCATTTTAGACAGATTTGGGTGTCTCTGGGCCATGTGATATTCATTACAAATGGCAGAAACGTTAATGTCCAGTGTTGTTAATATCCACCAGCAATGGTAACAAAATGTGAGAAAAGGTAATGCAACCAAACAAAATAGTTTCAACTGTTCGACCAAACCAATAATTACAGTTTAACCTTGGTTTGTGTATGTCCTACCTTTTTGTGTGATTTGGTTTTTGATGTATTTTCCCATAAATTTGTTCCAATTTTTATGTATACTACATTTGGTTATCGTACAGTGCAAAATGGTCCATAGCAACCTCTAATGGAATTCAATGACACAAAAAGCATACCAATAAAAACTTTGTTTTTTTTTTAATGAGCATCATTTATAAGAAGTTTTGTATAACTATTTATTGATTGTGACTGTTCAACAAGCCACTAAACAAAGACCTCTCCTCCTCCCTCCAATTTCCTCTTTGTTGACTATCATCATACGTTTTCAGTAAAAGTGATATCAATTCACAAAATTCACTTTTGGTCAGACTTCGAGGAAAAGATAACTCAAGGAAAATAAAAAGTCAACTGTATTTAGAAATATTTTTAAAATGTGCATTTGTCTTAGGTTCTTATGATTACAAATCAGTGTGGTAAAACAATTTTCATTAAGGAGAATGATATAATGACTGGCTCGTTCCAAAACAGAATTCAGCAACCCTCGCAGGACTCGTTACCATGCTCTCCTTCATTAAAGATCCGTCTTTCTGTTAAGGTTCCTAACGAGCCGTTGCCTGACCTTGAGTTTTTTTCTTTCTTTTTTTTTTTTTTTTGGACAGCGAGGGCTAACAAGCAAGCTCAAAGCATCCTGTCAACATATGGAGGGGCCGTCCAGGCATCTTGGATCAGGATGGTGTCTCCACAGGAAGAGCTGGAGTGATTCCAGATGGAAACAACTCAGTGTAATTAAAACACATTAACAGTTTGTTGATACCAACTGTGAAAATTCCCAATGTGTGTTTGTTTATATATATATATATATATATATAATTTACCGTGACATCACACCATCTCATCAGAGTGCATGAATTATAAATTGATTATTAATATGCCATGCCCAATCGAAAGAGTTAAGACTCATTTGTGCACAGCCCTTAAATAGTATATACTATATGCATATACACCAGGCTCTGGTTAGCTGGCTGAAGCTGTGGTGCTTTGTGTAGTTCTGTCAGATCCGCACAAAATCGTGCCAGCAAAATCAAGCCTCCAGAGATGAGACAAGAACTATAGTATAACCTTGACACATATGTGAACCACAAACCATATGTGAATGTGTCACTATAAAGCATATATCCATGCATATATTGTTGATTTCTGTACCAAGTGGATTAGTTGTAGTACAATTATGTTTGACTCAATGTATTAATGCTAAAATTTAAATTTAAACTTCCAATTAAAAGACAGATAAACAAATCACAAGGATTTTCTATTTCTGTAATATGGCAAAAAATGCATTTGCCCCTGCCATGTCAAACTACTACTTTGTGGTTGAAAAATCTCCTTATAATACTTTTAGTTTAATGATTTGAGACATACGTATGCTGTAAGAAAATCTAACACAACTAAATGAGTGTCTCAGAATTGGCTTTGCATACAAAGCTGATGGGAATAGAGCTGATTTTCAGCAAGTGTTCATTGGACACTTTTTGGATAAAATGTGTCCCTTAATCTTCACAAAATCGCTGTTGTGTATGACATCGAAGAGTCAGTGTACCTTATACCTAGATTGTCTTCTAGGTTTAGGATGCATAATTTGAGGCGTTGGTATGGTTTGTTTTTTTTTCTTGGAAAACAAATCATATTGCTGTATCAGAAGTTACAGATAAGAATAAATGAAGAGGGTGGTGTAACTAATTCTCCAGAAACGAGAGCAACACTGCGGATAGGCTATGCAGCCACATCAGTAGAGGCAGACTGGGAACCAGACCGCCATCATCGGGTTTGTGGATGGCATTTTATCATAAGTATGTATAAAATGTTTGATTGGGTTGACTTGGAGTAATTCAGCAAAACATGATGGCTAGCCTTCGAGTCATCAATTTCACCATCAGAACAGCACACATTGCATTAATCCAAGCAGCATTTGAACTTCTAGAAAAATGGCTCAAATAATCTTTCAAGCCATTTTGAGCTGACATGGTCAAATATTATAGATAGGTTCATTTACTAGTGCTGTCATCAGAGAAAGTTCAGTCTCTCAGCTTTCCAAAGTGTGTGTGGCACCACGGTGAAAAGGTCGATTGACTTGACTTATCATCAGTTTGAACCAATATCTACTTCCTGAAATCTAAACACCATTGATATATGTGATGCCTTGCACATTGTGGTCATCTTTGTGTATTTATGTCGCACTCGCTTGCCCTGTGATTAATACATCTTGTCAGGCAGTAGTTGACAGATTATTGATTGTAATCAGGCTGTCTTCTGTGTAAGGAGACAGACTAATTTGTCTGTCAATCTGCCTGCATTCTCATTTTCTCTATCTCTCACTCTCTTACACACAAAAATATCTCTCTTACACCTCTTTTAGAACTGCACCACAAAACTTGAAACTACATCTTTAAGTTTATTTCTTCATTTGAGATAAACCACTAACAAAAAGCATACAAAAATATGTGGTTAGTATGTGATCAAGTTATTCTTCATACTCGTAAAGCTAAACCTCAAGGAAATGTACTAAAATATCCATAAAGTTGATCGACTCGTTTTCAAAATACAGGAATGAAAGATTTGTATATAAAGGTGTGTTTTAGGTCTCAGTGGAACCTTTGATTAATTGTGATTTAAGTGATATGTGCGATGGAGGGACTTTTATATTAACTCATTTTGACTTGAGGCAGCACATGCCGACTGAATGGCAGAGTCCCATAGAAATGGTCCACCACTGATAATATTGATGGGAAAAATAACAAGTAACAAGGTACACGTCTTAGTAGGAGATTTGCTGGAGCAGGGGTATCAGATTAAAATTCATAAGACATATAATTTTTCATAAATTAAAACTGGTCCCTTGTGTATTGATAAACTCAACAATCACAGTACATTTTGTACTACAGCTCTGTACACAGCAAAGGGTTTCATGCAAATTCACCACTTCCTAGACAACGTCTCTGCGTTGTCTTGTTCGTTACCATGGCAGCGAGTGAATGTGAATATGATTAAATAAATGTTATATGCAAATAAAATATTGATTCAGTAACAAAATTCGAAATAATAAAAAAGGAGGTAAAAAGTAGAACGAGCGATCAAGTTGTTGCTCCTTGTAGTCCGTCCTCTACCACAGATCAGTTCTTATGCACCCCCCATGGCTGTGCCACCCTATTGTAAATTTAGAGGGTTTGACGCCCGCTGTTCACATATTTATGAATAAAATATATCACACTAGAAGAGCTGTCTACCCTGCACGACACTTAGACATGGTCTTAGCAGGCATAATGTTTAGATCGACTTTCTGCGACCAAATTGTCTCTCACCAGGCGCATCTCCAAGACGTTTCTTCTTGCTGAGCCAGCCTGCCCAGTTGGCGGACATCGGTCTGCTAAATTGGAAAACGCGCAGCAAGCCCTACACTGATATGAATATGTGGTAGATGTGATGTCTTTGGTCAAACTGAATCATGCATTCTTAGTTACTAGACTTAGGATCAGATTGATTTTTGATCCACTCTGTCTTCTCTGACAGCAGCCACCAATCTACTGTATTAGTTGTTCATTAGCTTAAAATGACATAACCATGATTTCAGGTCTGCCAGGCTGCATACAAATCCCCGTGAGTCCCACGCAGCTAGAGAAGGCGTTTGTCATGGTAGGCCTGTTGGTCGGGGTTCCTTCACCTCCAAGCCCTTTAATTCTCTCTCTCACTGAATCCATTAGAGTCAATCTGTGATATCTGTTACTATCTCATCAACACTCTGCATTTACATAAACATGCATAATTAAGTGAAGCAGCCAAGAGGCATGGGTGTGATTACAGATGAAGAGCTTGTTTATTTATGTATTCATAGTTTGATCCAATCAGAGTAGGGTTGACAAACAGTGGTTTGGGGTGATAAAACACACACATGCCCCCGTACAGAGACACACACGCACACCAGTACACACGGAGAATGACAAGCTTTGCTCAATTTCACTCTCCCTCTCTCACCAGATTATCAATCTTCATTCATCGCTGCAACTGAAGTGTTGAAAAGACAGTGGATTTGTGTGTGTGTGTGTGTGTGTGTGTGTGTGTGTGTGTGTGTGTGTGTGTGTGCGTGTGTGTGTGTGTGTGTGTGTGTGTGTGTGTGTGTGTGTGCGTGTGTGTGTGTGTGTGTGTGTGTGTGTGTGTGCGTTTGTGTGTCTGTGTTTGTGTGCGTACGTGCGTGCGTTTGTGTGTGTGTGTGTGTGTGTCTGTGTCTGTGTGTGCGTGTGTGTGCCTGTGTGTGTGTGCGCGTGCGTATGTGCGTGTGGGTGCACGTGTGTCTGTATGCGTGCGTGTGTGTGCTTAATAGCAATGCTGATAATGGTTGACTGGTATTTTCCATTTAACTGCTTTATTTTGGTTCCTTTCCTCTGCCAACTCACCGTGCCAAATAAGAAGCAAAACCTGCAGCCAGAGCTGACTGCTGCCATGTGACTGTTAAGCAGCTGAAATTCATCCAGAAACATGTGCATTGTAACGTAGCTGTCTCAAGAGAAAGCATCTATTTTAATGAAATGATGCCCCGACAGTGATTATTGATGATGCATGCAAATGGGACTAAACTGTTTTTCAACATGTAATAAAAATTCATTTAGTAAACCACTACCAGCTTAAATTTTGTTTTTTTTGCTTGAACTTTTTTCTTTTATTTTTTTCTTACCCTTTGAAAGGATGACAAAGGTAAGGAAAACAGAAGAAATATATAGAAATATATAGTCAATAAAGCTGACTTTGAAAGGGATCACTCAATAAACTGATTCTGTTAAGTCAACTGATATCCTGAGCAGAAAAAGCATCCTCATTTTACAGCACTTGTGAGAGTGTTTCAGTGCCATTACAGAAATATAAAAATGACCACCTGTGGCCATGTAAATTACTTAGCAGAAGTGTTTCTTCTCAGTTATATGTAGTACAGTTACTAACTTTTATTTTAGTAGATTGGAATTCTAATTTAACTCTGATTCCAATTAAAAAGTCAATCAAAATAAAGAGTTGCTGTTTTCAGAAAGGTGGGATGAGTAGTTGCAGCAAAAGCGATGACAAATAGTACCGTATTTTTCGGACTAAAAGTCGCTCCGGAGTACAAGTCGCATCAGCCATAAAATGCACAATAAAGGGGAAAAAAAACATATATAAGTCGCACCGGAGTTTAAGTCGCATTTTGGGGGAAATTTATTTGACAAAATCCAACACCAGACATGAACCAGCAAAAACAGGCTAAACGATACGGTATGCTAACGTGACATAAACACAAACAAGGAGCTGAGAACGGGCCTGACGTAACATTAAAAGTTATTCAAATAATTATAACATAAATAGTACGTTTATCAAACCATCTGTGTCACTCCAAATCATTGAATCCATCGATCGAATGCTTCGTCCTTTTTGTAGAAAACGCCGCGTGTGCGGCACGCCGCTGACATCGGACTCGTTGTTAGTTGCAGTTCAAATAATTCCATGGGCCCAAATAACGATATATAAACTATATATAAAATAACTATAATATAAACAACAATTTTATCAAGCCATCTGTGTCACTCCAAATCAATGAATCTATCGATCGAATTGTTTGTCCTTTATGTAAACAACGCTGCGTGTGCAGCGCGCCGCTGACGTCAGACTCGTCGTCAGTTGCAGTTTACATTATTCCACAATATAAACAACAATTTTATCAAACCATCTGTGTCACTCCAAATCATTAAATCCATCGATCGAATTCTTCGTCCTTTCTGTAAACAACGCCGCGTGTGCAGTGTGCCGCTCAGTTGCAGTTCAAATTATTTCACAGGCCCATATAACAATATATAAACTATATATCAAATAACTATAATATGAACAACAATTTTATCAAACCATCTGTGTCACTCCAAATCATTAAAATTCCTGACTCCGGAAGTCAGTGATTGGAACTCATTGTCAGTGGCAGTTCCAATTATTCCACAGGCCTAGCACGACCTCATGCGGATTAAAGTGAAAATAACATGTGAAGTGATCAACTATACTAGTAAGTCAGTAATGTGTTAATGATCAAGTAAAAAATTGTGAATAATTACACATATAAGTCGCTCCTGAGTGTAAGTCGACCGCCCACCCAAACTATGAAAAAAAACGTGACTTATAGTCCGAAAAATACGGTATTTGTCCTCGAAGAATTGGCTGACCGACCGATTCATGATCGTGGCGACTAACAACCTAATGTTAATTTACTTTAACACTGTTCACTGCAGCTGTTCACCGGCTTTACCCTCTGTGTGTGTTAAGTGACGGACCATCGGCAAGTCGGCTGAGAATGCGCTTGTGTTTACTGTATTTTGTTACCATTGTTCACTATAGTGAATTAAAGAACACCATCAGCTTTTTCCATCCTCCATTTATCCTAACCATGAAGTGTTTTGAATCACATTTTGTCCTAACTAGCAGCAGTAGGCTATATTCAATTATATTCAGTTATTTAACTTAGAATAGGTATTTACAATGGGCAAATGATCTCAAACTTTGGAAATTCTCTGCTCTCATTCTCTTTTGATATGATTTTGTTCTAGCTCATGCTTATTGATATTGCAGTAACAATAGGTGTGGAATATCACATCAAAACAGTGTGATATTGTGAAAAATCCATGGTACAAATACAATTTTAAAAATCTGAATTGGACTGAACCCATGGATAATGTGAATTAAAATTCATGATTAACATGAGCAAAAAGAAAAAAGAAATAAAAATAACACAATTGAGGAACCTACAAAATGAAATAAATGACAAAACAATCTTGATTGTTTGCTATTGTTTCTTTGTGTACCAATGTGTGTAGCAAGAGACATCCTGACTTTCATGTCATACATTAAATTGGCTCTATTGTGTTTGCATGTTCTTCCCGTGACTGCTTGGGTTTTCTCCGGGTGCTCCGGTTTCTTCCCGCAACCCAAAACAGGCAAATTGCCCATATGTTCGAGTGTGGATGGTTGTTTGTCTCTGTGTGCCCCGCGATTGGCTCTCAACCAGTTCAGGGTGTCCCCCGCCTACTGCCCAATGACTGCTGGGATAGGCTCCAGCATGCTCGCCACCACCGTAGGGACAAGCGGTACAGATGGATGGATGGATGAATTTCTGGTATTGTACAATGTAAAACCTGGGTATAAATAAGCACACTTCTGCTTGAATTCTAATCGCAAGTGTTAGAATCACATGAGGCTGAATTAATGGAAAGCAGATAAAGAAAAGCATAGGAAATGTATGCTTTAACAGTTGGAGTAAAATCTTCACAGTGATTGTTATGGTTCACTAATCTCTGCAGCGGATGACAAGAACAAGGGTATCAGTCATCTCTTTAAAAAGAAATATGAATTTCTTGTTTTTCCCCTGTTGGTTTTCCAAGTGCACAGCAGATGCGTTTAGTGCTGCCATTGTAGGACATGAAGGTTTCAAACATGAGCAATAAAACACACATCAAGAGAAGCACATCAGATGCCTCATAAAACGCACTAGTTTATGCTGCACTGTTCCACTCATACAGTCTTCCAGCCAGCAGGGGATACATAGAATGCAGCACTACACTATCACTGATGTGTGTGTGTGTGTGTGTGTGTGTGTGTGTGTGTGTGTGTGTGTGTGTGTGTGTGTGTGTGTGCGTGCGTGCGTGCGTGCGTGCGTGCGTGCGTGCGTGCGTGTGAGCGTGCGTGCGTGCGTGCGTGCGTGCGTGCGTGCGTGCGTGCGTGCGTGCGTGCGTGCGTGTGTGTGTGTGTGTGTGTGTGTATGTATATATATATATATATATATATATATATATATATATATATATATATATATATATATATATATAATTTATATATTTATTTATATATTTAATAATATATATATAATTATCATTAATGTGTGATTGAATTGGCGGCTCGGTGGCGCACTGGGTAGCACGTCCGCCTCACAGTTAGGAGGGTGCGGGTTCGATTCCACCTCCGGCCCTCCCTGTGTGGAGTTTGCATGTTCTCCCCGGGCCCGCGTGGGTTTTCTCCGGGCACTCCGGTTTCCTCCCACATTCCAAAAACATGCTTGGTAGGCCGATTGAAGACTCCAAATTGTCCCTAGGTGTGAGTGTGAGTGCGATTGGTTGTCTGTCTCTGTGTGCCCTGCGATTGGCTGGCAACCAGTTCAGGGTGTCCCCCGCCTACTGCCCGATGACGGCTGGGATAGGCTCCAGCACGCCCGCTACCCCCGTGGGGACTAAGCGGTTCAGAAAATGGATGGATGGATGGTGTGATTGAATGAGTATTGGAGCTTGAGGAACATTTGAGGTTGAAATAGCATGAGGTTTTTTTTAGCTTATTTAGATTTTCAAATCATTTTGTTTGCAGGTCCATGTAAAGTTTTCCTAAAAATGCGCCACAAATTTTTCATCCATGATGTAATCCGTCCATAATGTGGTTTCGCAACAGATTTATTTTTATTTTAATAGTCATTTAAATGTTTCACTGAACTGCACTTGCACCCACTTTTCAGACAAACTATATAATAAAAATAATAATCCATAATAAAATATCACTTTAGAAACAAATTGTGCAATCGAGGGCACCTCCGACATCCATTTTTTTTTTCATTGATTTTCATATTATGTATTACTTGTGCACTCTCTGCATCCATTATAACCTGGTGATCCTGAAAGGGGGATCCTTCCATCTGTGGTCCCTTCTCAAGGTTTCTCATTTTCCCCTGCTGAGAGCTGTGAGTGAACAACAACGGGCTCACCCTGATGGCTTCCACATTGTAGCGGGGGATTTTAACAAGGCCAACTTAAAGACTGTACTGCCGAATTTCCACCAGCACGTAAAGTGTGCTTCACGGGGTGAGAACACCCTGGACCATGTCTACACCAACATCAAACATGCATACAGAGCTATCCCCCTCCCCCACCTCGGGCAATCAGACCATCTGTCCCTCCTGCTCTTCCCTGCCTACACCCCCCTCAGACGCAAACTCAGACCCACCTTAAGGACCATCACCTCCTGGCCTGAGGATGCACTCCACAAACTCAAAGACTGTTTTCAACGGACAGACTGGGACCTGTTCGACCACCAGGAGCTGGGGACACACACAGACACAGTTCTGGGCTACATCCAGTTCTGCGCCAGCAATGTGACTGTGACCAAAACCATCCGTGTCTTCCCTAACCAGAAACCCTGGATGTGCAGCCAGGTCCGCTCTCTCCTCAGAGCCCGCGACACCGCCTTCAGGTCAGGAGACAGAGCTCTGTACAGCGCTGCCAGAGCTGAGCTGAGGAGAGGAGTCAAACGGGCGAAAGCGGACCACAGACAACGCATCGAGTCCCACCTGTCCAGCAACAACGGCCGCAAGGTGTGGCAGGGCATCCAGGAGATCACCAACTTCAGGGGCAGTGCCGCTCAAGTCGAAGACCAAGGCGCACAGCTGGCAGAGGAGCTAAACAGCTTCTTTGCTCGGTTTGGAACATCCCAGCAGCACTCCCCTGTCCCTGCCCTGCCCCCTCCCCCACCCATCTCTGACATCACTCCACTCACTGTTCAGGAGCACAAGGTCAGAAAGGTGCTCCTTACAGTGAATCCCAGAAAGGCCGCAGGCCCGGATGGGGTCCCCGGCAAGGTGCTGAGGGCATGCGCTGAGGAGCTCGCCCCCACCTTCACCACGATCTTCAACCGCTCCCTGGCCCTAGCAACCGTCCCGCCCTGCCTGAAAACCTCAACCATCATCCCAGTGCCGAAGAAGTCGGCCATCTCTAGCCTGAATGATTACCGACCAGTGGCCCTCACTCCGGTGATCATGAAGTGCTTTGAGAGGCTGGTTCTTCAGCACATCAAGGATTATCTTCCCCCACACCTCGACCCCCACCAGTTTGCATACCGGACCAACAGATCCACAGAGGACGCCATCGCCGTAGCCCTCCATTGTGCGGTGAACCACCTGGAGCAGCAGCAGAGCTATGTCCGGATGCTCTTTGTGGATTACAGTTCGGCATTCAACACCATCCTCCCGGACAGACTCACCACAAAGCTGGACACTCTCGGACTCCCCTCTCTCACATGTGCCTGGATTAATGACTTTCTGACCAACCGACTCCAGGCTGTGAGAGTTGGCTCCCGCCTCTCTTCCACCTGTACGCTGAGCATCGGCTCCCCACAGGGCTGTGTGTTGAGCCCCCTCCTCTTCTGCCTCTACACTCATGATTGCAGACCGGCTCACAACCACAACCGGATTGTCAAGTTCGCCGACGATACCACTGTGGTCGGTCTCATCTCCAATGGCGATGAGGTAGCCTACAGAGAGGAGGTCCTGGAGCTGGTCGACTGGTGCTCTGAGAACAATCTCGCTCTGAACACCAAGAAGACCAACGAGCTCATCATAGACTTCAGAAGACACAGCCCTGAGCCAACTCCCCTCTTCATCAACGGCGAGCAGGTGGAGAGGGTCCACAGCACCAAGTACCTGGGCGTCCACATCTCTGACCGGATCTCCTGGTCAGAGAACATCACCACCATCGTCAAGAAGGCTCAGCAGCGGTTACACTTCCTGAGAGTCCTCAGGAGGTACAACCTCAACACCGACCTGTTGCTGACCTTCTACCGATCTTCCATCGAGAGTCTACTGACCTACTGCATCGTAGTATGGTTCGGCAGCTCCACCGCCGCTGACAGGGAGAAGCTGCAGAGAGTGGTGAAGGCAGCCCAGAGGGTCATCGGCCGCCCTCTCCCCTCCCTTACGAACATCTACACTACCCGCTGCCTCAGCAGGGCTAAGGCCATCTCAGCGGACAGCTCCCACCCTGGCTCCGCCCTGTTTGACCTGTTGCCCTCTGGAAGACGCTACAGGCAAATGAAGACCAGGACAAACAGACTCAAAAACAGTTTCTTTCCCCAAGCCATAGCCGCCCTCAACTCCAGCCGACACTGATGACACTTTCCTCCTGCACTACTACTGCACTTTGTCCACACTACTGTTTCTGATTATTCATCTACTTTTCTACTAGTCGATTACTTGACTATGTTACTCGTATCTACCTCATGCACTGGATGGAGGTCTCCAATTTCATTGTACTATGTAGAATGACAATAAAGGTTTTCTGATTTCTGATTTCTGATTTTTTGAGTTTTTCCTTGCCCTTTTGGGAGCTTATGATCAGGGGATGTTTTGAGAATAATTGTCAATTTTGGCTATGTGAAGCCCTTTGAGACTGTTTGTGATTTAGGGCTATACAAATAAACTTGACTTGACTTGACATTAATTGCGCATGAAAACCTTTGATTGTAAAATATTCAATATTCACCGCAAATAGAAGGTATAACTTAGTTTTCAAAGTTTCATTTCTTCTGGTAGTTTACATACAGCCCTTCAAAATGGCAGGTGCAGATGGCCACAAGAACCTCCAGAGGATTTAAGGGGGTTGGCACATTTACTGTGCTCGGTAACCTGCTGTCCTGCTGGGCTTTGTGAGGATCGAAAAACCCCTGCTGTCTCTGGACTTACACCAACCTCAACAAACATACATCTTAAAACAGTTTGTGTGCAGAGAAACCCAGTTTTATCCCATTAAACATGGAAATTATCCATAAACCCAAAACATAGTGTTAATTACAGTAAATGTCACAGTTTGGTATGTAACTGTACTGTAAGATATAATAAAGGCAAATGTGTAATATATGTAAAGTGCAGATGGTCAGAGAATCTCCAAAGGGATCAAGGGTCAGACTGTGCAGTATGATGAGAGTCTGCTATCCTGCCGGGCTTTTTAACCCCCCCCCCCCCCCCCCACACACACACACACACACACAATTCCAATCCCCAAAGTACCGCACACTCCTTCATCCTCTATTCCTGAAAATCCCTGAATACACACACGCAAACATACACATTCAGACTTTAAATGCATCTCATGCATGGCGTAACAAAAGTTAAACTGACCACCCATACTGGTGAGAAGCTTACACGCACGTGCGCACACACTCGTATTCAAATTCTCTAATTAAATTATGATTTACACGAGATTAAAATGTTACGGCGATTTAAGAGCATTTTTAGAGAGCTGTTATCCCGCCCCTATTGTACTACATGCACACAAGCACACACACATACACGCACAAACTGGCAACTAATCCCACCATACACACACGCAAACATACACATTCAGACTTTAAATGCATCTCATGCATGGCGTAACAAAAGTTAAACTGACCACCCATACTGGTGAGAAGCTTACACGCACGTGCGCACACACTCGTATTCAAATTCTCTAATTAGTAAATTATGATTTACACGAGATTAAAATGTTACGGCGATTTAAGAGCATTTTTAGAGAGCTGTTATCCCGCCCCTATTGTACTACATGCACACAAGCACACACACATACACGCACAAACTGGCAACTAATCCCACCATACACACACGCTCATGCGAGCAAAGGCAAACAAAGTGAAGTCAGCAGTTAATCCCTCACACGCGTGCACACGCACACACAGACACACACACACACACACACACACCACACACACACACACACACACGCACGCACGCACGCACTCATACACACTCAGGAGTAGCAGTGTTAAGAAAGGAGTGGCAGGCTGACAGCATTTATAAGACTGAACAGATATTTATTGTCCAGTATGTGTGTGTGTGTGTGTGTGTGTGTGTGTGTGTGTGTGTGTGTGTGTGTGCGTGCGTGCGTGCGTGCGTGCGTGCGTGCGTGCGTGTGTGTGTGTGTGTGTGTGTGCGTGTGTGCGTGCGTGCGTGCTTCCTGTAATCTTGGAAAATTAGAATTGTTTTCTCTTTTGTTTTCTTGTGTTGAGAAAAGTTCTTGAGTCTAAGTCAGGATTGAAAGCAGTGCCAAACTTGTGTTTCTGACAAACATGTCCACCTTCATATGGTTGTATTGTATAGAAATACACATCCTAAATAATATATGAACATCAATATTGTAGAGCTATGACAATACACAAAGGACTACATTTACGTCATCAAACTTCACTTGTTCCATGCCTGCATCTAGTGACCTGTCAGAGGTCAGTGCTGGTGTGAATATTATTTATTTTTAAGGAAGGAAGACAGATGTCTGAGACATAATGTTTTGTCTCATGCAACATAGTATAAGAACTGGATATTGTGGCTGATATTAAGAGACTGTGTGCTTAGCTATACACTGTTTACTGTACCAACAGAATTTTTAAAAGGGACAGCGATGTTTAAAGATGTTTTTAAATAGGGATGGCAAGTACCAATACCAGATATTGATGCCAAAACCAGCTTAATTCCACAGTCTCGGTACTCGTGACCTTGGTTTATACCTGTCTCTATATTGTGGACATTTTAAAATTAGGAGAGAACATTGAATTCAGTAAAACAAAATAGTCTTTCCTTCCAAAAGACGTATTGTAAAAAAAAAAAGCATTTTTGTAGTCACAAGAATAATCAGTGCAGTGGTAGTCTTTGTGGCAAAAAGCCCATCTGCTAAACCCATGGTGACCTCCTACTCCGTTTCTTCTTCTGTCCCACAACATCTGCCATGACCCCCTGACTGTGTGTGACTAACAGCACTGTATGAAGTCAGTGTGTGTGCATGTGCGTGTGTCAGACAGATGGGATCATGGGTGTTGATTGTCATGGAGATGAGGGCAAGCATTTTTAATGCACACACACACACACACTCACACACACACACACACACACACACACACACACACACACACACACACACACGTTGCAGCTTGTCTCAGTTATCCTTCTGATTTAATCGCAATGCATAATACTTACATGGATCTTCATACAGAAGATAAACAAAACTTAATTCATCAGGATTCTTAAATTCCCTTACCATTGCCACTGAGGTGATAAAAATATTTGTTGTTTAAACCAATAAACCTCTGCAATAATAATGGCTTGCACACGCAACTCTTTTTCCAATCCAAAATAATGCAACCCAGAGAGCCATGTTCCTATAGAGTGAGGCTTGGTTCGTGACAAATTAGAGCAGATTGTTTATTTGTATAAAATATGATGTGTTTCTATATCTGGTACAGCGATGAATTGTGAGTATCTGCAGCTCATTGTTTATTTGATTTAGATTTGCTGGGAAATAAGTAGAAATATTACATATTTTCTATTTTAATTCAATTCAAACAGTGCATTTTAATTTGCTATACCTTGACTAACAATTTTCATTAAACAATCTATTTCCCATTGCAAAGGGTCCTATTAACTAAAAGGCATTGTTTATGAATGTATTTAATAGTAAAAAAAAAAACACTGTATGAAAAAGTTTGGATGTGGAAGACAAAAGTAGAATTTTTACTTCTTCTAATAGCATCTTCAGTCACTTATTATCTATTGCTAAAATTTAATCCGGCTTTCAACAATTTGGTCTTCGTATAGTATTTAGAACACATTTTACCATTCCACACCCACACACTGTCAGATTCAAGTCATTAGTTGAATTATTCTTTGTTTCAATTCACATCCCAAAACAAATCTTCAGACTCCATTCCAGAGACGGTTCCAATGACTTGACAGTTGATGCTTCATCCATCTGTTTTCCAACCGAGTTGAATTTTTGGCTCCTTTTTCTTTTAGTTAACCACAGCAATGACATATTTTAGCCTCAGTGCAACCAATACCCTCAATGCCAGGGACATGTTAATGTCAACACTGACGCTATAACCACTATTCACGATTTGCCAGGAAACCTCAAGTGGCTATCCTATGAAAAGCATCACTTGGCATTACCACAGTCAAAACTGGAGAACAGGTACCCAAGTGCATAATGCTAAAAATAAAAACACTCAACAAACAATGCCATTTTTGTTCATGTAATTCCTTATTGCAGAAAAAGAGATTATACAACCCAGTGGTGGTCTGGTATGTCACAGTGTTGGATGAATTTATCTGGAGGGGTTTACAAACATCTCCGCTGGTTTCGATAAATGATTGACAGTTACTTCAAAAGCAACAACGGGCTCTGGCGGTGTCTCTGTCACCTACTGTGAGTGTTTCTCAAACAGAAGCGTGAAAAGAGCTTCTGGGTAAAACAGAACCTGGAGAGCAGCCAATGAGCTGCCAGGACTAATGCCTCACACAGTAAACAAGTCTGTAAAATATTGTTAAGCTATCTAATTTGTCATGAGAAAAGCTGCATATGAAGGAACATGTGCCTTCGAGAAGTAATTGTGGTCTTGAAACACACTTCTTAATCAATCAGAGCTTGAGGTAAACTTTTTAATTTTTCATTTTACCAAGACATTTTCACAAATGTTGTGAGTAGCCTGACTTAAAAGCTTGAATCACTCCCCCACCCCCACCCCCCTCAAGAAAACACTCCAAAATCATGTTGAAAGTCACATTGAATGCTGGAAGCTTTTATAGATGTTTTTTTTCCTTTCATTGCTTGTATATTCTAGTCGGTGGATTGGCTTGCAGTCCCTAAATTTTTGTCCATGTGATATATGAAAATGAGTTCTGCAATAATCCAAATGGTACTCATTACACAACCGCGAATCGTGGTATAAGTAGGTTAGGAATGGATATTTCAAACTTTATTTTGAAAAGAAATTGAAGTTCTAACTTCAAGGTGTTAAAAATACTTGAACCTCTCCTCATTTACATATGCACACCTTCAAGAGCAACTCAATGTTGAGTATTATGCTCAAGGATACTTCAACACGGTTATGGAGGTACTGAAAGCAGGCAACCTTTAAGTTATGAAATGCCAATTGTACTACACGTTCACTGGAAATCATAACTGTGATTCTAAAAACACAAGATAAGTAAAGGTCATATGAAAGGTACAATGAGTCCACAATCTGAGCTTCAATTAAAACCAAACTAACAACAATATTTCATCCAAGGCCTAAATGAGGAGGAAGGGAGATGCTGATGCTGTTGGCTACTGGAGAAAAAACAACCTTTAAAATACACAGCAACTATATCCAGATCAAAGGAAGCAGACGAACAGCCTCAAGTCTCAAAGATATCCCCAAGAGCATGAACGTACTCATTAAACCTAAAAAATCCAGTATTACACAGAAAAAGCAACATGCGGAATTGGAATATTGTATTTTGTGCAACTCTAGGATTGCATGTGAAGTTATTTAAAAGGTTTTAGTAGCTACCAAGCAGACTTAATGTCTCCAATGTCTGGTATTGCTAAATATCCTCAAGGGTTCTGAGAGTAGCATATTAACGGCATAATCAGGGGTGGGAGACACAAGAGGATACAGATGGAAATTATTCTAAATTGAACATTTAGGAAAAAAGTACATCAATTTTCACACGTCCTGAATGTTGTTTGTCACCTGAATGTTGAACAGAGGCTGAGATCTACCGGAGTCAAATTCACAATAACACTAGTATTTTTGTGACAGGACAAAATGTGCAAAACAAACAAACTGAGAGGAGCAGCACGTCACCCTCAACTGATGATAATTTTGTAGCAAGAAGGGGGGCAACTTAATTGCCACAGTTGGGTCTTTGAATTCTTCAGAGAATAATTTGCAATTCTTAATTATTGTTTAATGATTTGTTGCCACTCATTTGAATTCAGTTTGAAACACTAACGTTGGCAGTGTGCAAAAATGCAAATTGTTTGCCAGGGTCTCCAAGTCCGGGCCTCAAAAGCACCTATCTTGCTTGTTCCAACACACTTGGTTCAAATGATCAAGGTTGTGCAAAGTTTGCTGATGAACTGATCATGTGAATCAGGTGTGCTGGACCGGGGAAACATTAAAAACAGACTGGATAGGGTCTTGAGGACCAGACTTGGAAACCCCTGCATCACAGTTTTCCGCACTTCACTATTCACAAATTCTCCCATTGTCGATTTTTTTTTTTTGGGGGGGTCAATAAACACCTACTTGAGGTTTTCGGCAATATTGCAAAGGAGTTGTTTTATATTTGTAGTGAAATACAATTTTGTGGATATGTATTATTAATATGCATAAATGCTGCAATAGCAATATACAAATAAACGTAGTCATAATAAGTTTGTACATTTCTCAGATAAAACTTCCCCAGTTGGTTAATTTACATACTATTTAAGTGTTTCAGTGCTTTTCATATGTTGTTGTGCCCTTAATTCATCAGCCAAAGACTAAAGTTATGAAGAATGTAAACATTCTGGATATGCTCTAAGAACGAAAAAGTATTATTGTGTCTGTGAGAGTACTGCAGTCAACAGCAGTGGTCCCCATTTTTTTTTTCTGCCAAGGACCGGTACGCGTTATTACGAATTTTTCTAAGACCGGCAACCATTCGTCAATGAGGCGTGCTGACATATCTTCTGATCGGAAACTAAACACAAAGAGTGGGTGGAGTTTGGATTGTTTTTTTCCTATATATCTCTGTGGCCAGTTACTAAATGGTGCGGGGGGAGGTGGTTGGGTAGCAGTAACCTGCAGTACATAAAGAAGGTTCAAACCTACTACTGTGACATTCCTGTTGATGAATGTTGGATGTGTGTGAGCAAGTCAGAAAGACAGAGAATGAGATACCATTGCTATCTGAGAGTGCGTGTGCAAGCAAGCGGTATCGTGGGTTTGAAAAATGAGATCTTTTGCATGTTTTGGTACGAGCGATGGGTTAGTGAATTAATTGAAAATCGAAAAGTAATTTTCATGAAAATGTCAAATTAGCTGTAAAAATTCTCAAATGTGTGTGTACCCAGCTTATACTAACATCAAGGACAGAATGAAGCAGATTCCAAAGCCACTTTTAGACTTTTTCTGTATGACAAAAGGGCAAAAAAAGCACAACTCAAAAATATATTTGAATGCAATCCAAGTTGTGTCACCATCAGTGGAAATAATCAACCCATGATGTCACCGCCACGTCATCCTGCAGCTGTAGTGTCACCTCCTGTTGCTGATGTTGTTTGATGTCACCGCTCTGGGCAGCAAATTAACATCATGACTGGACGTTACATGCAGGGAACCTACTGATGTGGCTGCAGGCGTCCCTCTACTGTGCTTGTATTACAGTAGCTGCTTAAGCCGTTGTGACATTTCTCTGAAGTTTGCTTCCGTTATAACAAATTGAGACATGAAAGTTTTCCGGGTCGGTGAAGATTTTCATCTTTTAAACACAGTGACCGGTTCTCTAAGGGTCACACTCTCAGTGACATGCGCTGGATCCTGATGAGGAGTGACAGATTGTGCTGATTGACATAGTGATGTCATTGCAGCTTGTTTGAGTCTCCGGAGACGGGAAAAAAAATTGCTGTATGGAGTCTCCTTCAAGCATTAACAGCGTGTTATTACGGCTGTAATAATTCACTTGGCAACCAATTTCTGACCATTTTTTCAAATGACATGAAGGAACTGTAATGATGAACAGCAATTAGACAAGCCAAGCCGTGCTGAACACTAAACTTTCCTGTGGCATAAGTGGTCTTAAAATAAACATCAATTTGTCATGTAATAATTGTGGTGTTTTTATTTATTTGCCGATGGACAGTTGTGCTTTGTCGCCAGGGTTTTTTAGGAGAGTTCCCCAGGGCAGGGTTTGGCTCTTCACCAGAGTGGCCCATGCTACTCTACGCTTCGATTTGTCATTGCTGACCGAGCGAGTGAGCAAAATTATGTTTTCCTCATAAGCAGAATGATTCCTTACCCTTACCATTTTTTTCGCAAAAAACGAAGGTAAACAAAATGGGGAATTGTGGGATATATTGGCATTAACCAGTGACTTTAAGCATATGATAAACTGACTGTGCCATTACCTAACATCACAATTAACCGTGTTTTAAACAACGCATATTTAATTTGACCAGCATTTTGGGGTTCAAATAATAGTGTTTTGAACAACCGAGGAGCCCTGTATTGTAAAACATGGCTGGGTTTTTCCACATTGCTCCATAATGCCAATGGAGACAATAGGGAAGTAGTGTAGAATGAAACCCTCCCAATTAAATGCCAGTATATGATCGAAATATTTTGTCTTCAGAATCAATATCAATCGTATTATGAATCCACAAGAGAAATGAGATGTACACTGAAATTCAATAACACAGAGTTGAGTTTGTCAGCTCAGCAACAAGTCCCACATGGCCGTTTTTATGGAGCTACAACGTTCCTAGTGTTTACAGCTTACAAAATTGTCCTTAAAGCGACAATAAAATGTGCTGTGAGCTATAATATTACGTCATTTGCCAGCGGTTCTTACTACAAACATGTTTTTTTCTATTCAAGAGGTTGGCAACAAAGTACGAGAATATTCCTTATCTTAAGGAAAATTAAGGGAAAAAATATGATTTATTATTGTTGATTATGTCACCAATATAGTATGTACCATATTTTCCGGACTATAAATCGCGTTTTTTTTTCATAGTTTGGCAAGGGGTGCGACTTATAATCAGGAGCGACTTACATGTGAAATTATTAACACATTATTACTTGATCATTAAGACATTACTTACTAGATGGTTAAGACATTACTTACTAGTATAGTTGATCACTTCACATGTTATTTCCAATTTAAACCGCATGAGGTCGCACTAAGCCTGTGGAATAATTGGAACTGCCACTGACTGAGTCTGAATCCATTCATTGACTTCCGGAGTCAGCGGAGTTGTTTATAACACAGAGGACAGAGATTGACACAGAGGACGAAGATTTCAATGGATTTAATGATTTGGAGTGACACGGACGGTTCGATAAAATTGTTATTTTTGTTATAGTTATTTGATATATAGTTTATATATAGTTATTTTGGCCTGTGGAATAACTGGAACCGCAACTGACGATGTGTCCGACGTCAGTGCCGCATGCACTTCCAGGGTCAGCAGCGGCGTTGTTTACACAAAGGACGAAGATTTCGATGGATTTTAATAATATGGAGTGACACGGATGGTTTGATAAACATGTTATTTATGTTATAGTTATTTGAATAACTGTTAATATGTTACGTCCGGCAGGTTCTCAGTTCCTCATTTGTGTTTATGTAACGTTAGCATACCGTATCATTTAGCCTGTTGTTGCCTGATCATGTCTGGTCTTGGTGTTGGATTTTGTCAAATAAAGTTCTCCCAAAAATGCGACGTGTACATGTGCGACTTGTGTTTTTTTTCTTTTTATTATGCATTTTATGGCTGGTGCGACTTATAGTCCAGAAAATACGGTATATCCTTGAAAGTAACTCAGCAGTAAATAAATAGATAAATAAATAAATAAATAAATAAATAAATAAATAAATAAAATTTTAAAAAATCAAGTCTTTTATTTTGCAGCCACATGCGACAACTGCATGATGTGTTCTATGCCTGTCGGCTCTGCTTTTTTCTGTCTTCAGTTTTTTGGGTGGAGCCTCCTGGGATGGTATACCTATTGGCAAGTAACCCCAGTTTTTTAGTACTATTCACTTAAAATTATATTTAGCTGCACTGTTACTTCCCCAAGTTGACATTTGTGTAATGATATACATATAATATACAATATGTACATGTAATAACGTCATCTGCATGTGAGGTTGTTTTACATAGACATAGGAAAATAAAGCTTCAAATTTGCTTCATAAACCACTTGTACTTTTGACGCCTCTTAATGGCATTGTTGGTTTAAATAAAGAGTTTAAGAAATGGCAAGTTAATATATGTACTTTAAGTCCAGTGTTGAACAGAGAGTGCCCTCTAGGGGAGTGAAAAATTACAATGGTTCAAGAAGCAAATTTGAAGCTTCATTTCTCATCACTAGTTTCCACATGTTCTATGGATGTAAAAAGAGTCCTTTCAGATATGTGTCGGTTGGACGTTTGAATAGTCAAGAAAAATGTTGACTGAGAAAAGAACCAACAGTCAATCTAAAAAATGATGAACAAACACAACAATACAACTATAGTTTTTAGTTTACTCCAAATTATCCAACCACATTTAGATTTACATGAATGCTTAGAGGCACAACGGCAAGCTATATGTCTCGTCTTGAACTAGTGAATAGCGACATGTGTTCTCCATTAGAATGGCTGAAGTCAACCCAACGGGGCCTGCAGATGAGGGGGAAGGGACCATTTGTAAGTGTGTGTTTACATAAATCATTGCTGTCTCGTGAAAATATATCTTTTTTTGTTTGTGGGGATACTTTCACCTAAAGGTATATAATCAAAACAGGAGTTGCATCATGAAGATAGGTTTTCATCTGACAAGAGATACTAAGTGTGTATGAGTCCCCGTTCAGTAATGTGTGCGTGAAATACCAAGAAAGAGCAAGATTGTGTGTGCTGCATGCAGAACGCATCACTAATCTTTATAAGTGGCTATAAATCCCAACTGCTCTGCTGGGCGTTCATGGTGGGGGAGTAAGCTGTGTGGATGGGGGGGCTGGTGAAGTCCTGCTCTCTTGCATGACGCCACAGCTTGCAAAATTAATATTTATGAGGTGAAACCGCTGCAGTTGTTGAGATTCATCTCATCAGGTAGCCATGCTGCACAAGAGGTGAACGTTTAAGCACTGAAGGTTTCTGGATTCCAGCCAAACACGGTGGACTATGCATCATTCCCTGACCTCAGAGATGGAGCATTCTGTTTTCAGCTCACCTTTATTTGTGTGGCTAAGCCTCAATACCCTCTGATCGCAAGCAGCTGTGGCAGAATAGATATGTTATGAATTCATCCAATGCAGCATACCAGGGCTTCTTCGGATACCAGTTACTGAATTTACGGGTTTTTCATCTTCTTTGCTTTGACTTGTGAGCACAGTAGTGAAGTACAAGTGCGTAATGGTGGCAGTCAACTCAACACATTTCAAAATTACTACATACATT
This sequence comes from Syngnathus scovelli, assembly GCF_024217435.2. NCBI lineage: Eukaryota > Metazoa > Chordata > Actinopteri > Syngnathiformes > Syngnathidae > Syngnathus > Syngnathus scovelli. Next base: position 5,800,964 of record NC_090859.1, read on the forward strand.
CACTTATAGTAGTGCCGTACTGATGAGCTGAGAGGAGTCGGTGTTATGAATCTCACTGCTTCAAATTTGCTTCATGGAACTTCATGTTTTTTTGACTCCTCAAGATGTCACTATTGGTTTAAATGTAGGGGGTTAAAAAAGGGCAAGTCAGTATACTTTTTGCCCAATGTTAATCAGAGAGTGTCCTCTATAGCAGAGGTCCCCAACTACCGGGCCACGGACCGGTACCAGTCCGTGGGTCATTTGGTACCGGGCCACACAGAATAAAAAAAATTCATCGACGATCAATTAATTCGAGTCAAGACACTCGTCCCGGTCACGTAACATGCTTCCCCAGTCAAGCCCTCAAAGCTACGGAGCAGATACTTAATAGTGAGTTTTATTTTTATGCAGTTTTTATTATAAATGTATTATTAATTTATATATTTATATAAAGGCCGGTCCGTGAAAATATTGTCTGACATGTAACTGGTCCGTGGTGCAAAAAAGGTTGGGAACCGCTGCAAGGAGGGATAACTGGCATTGAAATGATGAAATATGACCAAATATATCAGTTATAATATATAAATATATTATTTGAATTCTGTTTAATTATGCAGTTACTGTATATTTTTATAAAGTACAGATTTAATTACTGTATATTCAAATCTTTTTTGGAAAAATGAATCCAAACGTCATAGTATGTGATAGCAAAAAGATGTTTCTTCCATTTGGCTTCAAGCGTTTGCATAAATGTGAAAGCTGCCAACAGTTGGTGTTCCCACTTTACACCAAGAGAGCTGTGCTACATTCTGATTCTTGTGTCACTGTTTTGTTTTTTGTTCGTAGTTCCCACTGAAAAAGTTTCAGGCGAGGCATTTTCAGTCCACCAAACTGATTTGATCATTTGCACATCATAAACGGTGTTGCTGAGTCAGCTCGGTAGTTAGAAGGTGCTTTCTAAAGTTATTTCTACTATTTATTATTATTGCTGATGTAGCGATGTGAGCTGCCTTACTCACTGCACCACTTTATCTGATTGTTGCAGTGTCATACATTTGATTCCAGAAGCCTGAATCCCAATCAAAAGAATAAAAACATGGGAAAACTTCAAATGTACTCGGGCAATAAAGTACTCTACCACTGAGGAACTGGTAAGTAATTTCTAACTTATCATTATTCCAATTGAAGTAAATTATCAAATAGAAACAAAGTGTAAAAGAAGAATTTGCAACTTCGGATATACTGTATATTGCAGTACCAGCTATGATGAAAAATACAAAAATAATTAAATTTCAATTAACGACATCAACCACGAAAAAAAGCAAATAGTTTATACTAGCTCCCCCATTCGTCACCAACTGCCCGGATTATTTTGACAGCTCATGGTTTTCTTTCTGTCAGTGACATGATTGATGAGACACCGACTCCAAGGTAGTCAGACATAAAAATATGGCCTTACTGTTACTTGTGTATTAAGTGCTTTTCATTGCCAGATGACCTCATATATATATATATATATATATATATATATATATATATATATATATATATATATATATATATATATATATATATATAAAATGAGGGTATCTGTACTTTCCAGGCTCAACCGTGTACACTCACATATATGGCAAAAAGTATTAATTAATAATACATTGGACAGCCTGTTGAACGTCAGCATATGCAGTACATGTGTTATAAAACATGTATATCAGTAATGTAAAGCGACAGCAATGGGCATGCACAAAACGCCTGCATCAGATAATGAGTGTGTCATCGCTGGAAGCAATTGGTGCGCACTGCCTCTCACAGCCTTCAAACCTTCTCACCTACCCTGACCACATTAATCTGATAGCTACTATTTTGATGAATAAGTTTTGTTTTTATACAGTACAATACAAAACAGTGCCCCTCCATTCCCTTTTAGTCACTTTTAAGTGACTTTAAGACCAACATTTATCAAAGTCGTTCACTTGTAGGCAGACAAAAACTTTATGTGAAATGAACAATAGCAGCCCATTGAGCCATTTTGCGACCAGATATCGACTTAACTCAGAGAAGGGTTGTTAGACCAACTGATTTAAAAGAGGGTGAGGACTCAACTGTCACATAAAAAAAAAAATGTATTCCCGCTAAATAACCTAAGTTTTAAATCAATGTACCGCTAATCTGATTACTCTTTTTTTCTGTAACTGTAATGGATTGCTGTTTAAAATGGGCAATTAGTCCCCAAGGCTGCCTAGCAGCAATTGCAAAAACTCTAAGCTAATTGTTATATCAGCAACGTTTCATCTTGTGTGCTTTACCATGTTTTTCTAGTACACTACTTTCCTATTGAGCATCATTTTGTTGCATCCTAAATTCATTTTGTGTTCCATGTAGTGGTAAAAATCAATTTCTTATGATGACCCTACTTGCATAATGTGAATCTCTCACCTCGTCCGTTTCAACATTGCGGCAGTACAACTACAAGTAGCAAATTTAGTGTAGCTTAGTGTCGCGAAGCAAGAATATTGTTCCTTATTAATACAAATACTTGTGTATGAGGAAAGAGTATGATGCATTGAATCTACTCCAACAAGTACCATTTTTCCAAAAGGTTAACTCAATTAAATGTAATGAGGAAAATGTGGTGTGTTGCTTTACTACCCTCCTCTGAAGGTGAATGAAGTTCACTTAACATACACAGGATGAAAATGTGATCGTCTTTCTTAACTGTCTCTACCATGCTGGAGAAAAAGATTTAGACGATTCAACTTTCGTTCAAGCCAGAAAAAAATATTTATATAGTCCTCTATTTTAGAAAAATCTCAAAGGGCTTCACATAGCCCACATTTGACAAATATTAAATATGTCCCTTGAGCTTAATCCCCAGGAGGGCAAAGAACGACTAAAAAATAATAATTTAAAAAAAAAAACATCAGGGGGGAAAGAATGAGAAACATTCGGAAGGGGCTGCGAGCTGATGAGGGAATCCCCCTTCCAGGATGACAAGGCCGTAAGATTATTTAGATTCTTTATTTGTATTCTTGTACACAAAAATGTGAATGATGTGTTTCATACTAACTTTCTCTGGAGAAAATCTCATGTAGAAGACATCACTTCAGCCGGGAAGAATATGAGGACAAATAATTCATAAAAAAGCCTCCAGAGGTACTAATGAGAGAGAATTAAAGGTGTGGGTAGCTTTAGCGCTTCTCCAGCAGGCAATGCAGGTTTTCCACCATGAATAATGGATGAGTGTCAGAGCCAAGTCGCTGATGTTAAATATAGACGGCCGAGAGCACAAACATAAATGAAACGTTAATACTAAGAGTTTAGCAAAATTATCTTTCTGGAAATTACTCACAAGCAGTTGTTATTGTGGCCTCCCCCCATTCATTCAGGCACAAAAAAAGACAAATAAGATGATTAATTAAAATATATTTGGCTCCAAATGTTACCTGTTTTATTGATTGTATGCTTTTGTTTTAAATTACAGATTATTTCATCTGAGAGAATTACAATTTCAGTTAGATAAGTTTTGGAAACCTTATTGTGGACCAAAACGCTGAATATGGAAGCTCAAATGAAAGGCAAGATTTTTTGATTATTCAGCATAACTGCAGACCTTTGTATGGGGTTACTTTTTCAATGCAGGTACTTGTACAGACACCAGAATGAATGATGTAATATTTTTTAAGGGAAAAATTCTCACGTCTCGTCCCCAACTGCTCCACTATGTGTCTGTTGTCTTGGTTTCTGTCTGTGTGCTCGCCCCTCCCCTCCTGTGTGCCCATGATCAGTGTGATTATTCCCACCTGCCTCTCGTTACCTGTCGTGTATATAAATCCTGTCTGCCCCTCACTCCCTGTCGGATCATTGGTTGTGGTCGTTCGGTGGTGGAATTATGTTAGGTGTTCATGTCATGATGTCTTTTTGGTTCCTGTTCCTGTCATTGGTAATGTCACCCTGTCTTTTTGTTTCACGTCTTTTTGGTTAGTCTCGTTGTTAGGTTTTGTTAAGTCATGTCAGTTGCCGAGTCTGTTAGTTTGCCTTTTTTGAGTTCACCAATAAACCCTGGTCCAAGCTGCACTTGGTCGTCCTGCTCCATGCTCCACCCGACCGTGACAGAATGATCCGACCACCAAAACGACCAGCGCTTGGACCCCCCTCCACCACCAGCTCCCGCTGCGACGCACGATCCACGTCTGAGCAGGTTCCAGCGCCATGGGCTCCACAGCTGCCGTCTAACTTGCTCCTGCGACACCGGACCCGCGGCCGCCACCAGACTTCGCTCCAGCGACGCCGGACCCGCGGCCGCCAGGAGACTCACGGCCACCATCGGGCCTCACCCCGGCGTCACTGGACCCACGGCCGTCGTCGGACTTCTTGCCAGCAACGCCGGACCCGCGGTTGTCGCCGGACTTTGAGCCAGCTGCACCTGGCTCCACTCCCACTGCTGCGGCGCGTGATGGCTCCTGCCGCTACGCACAGCCACGCCTTCTGAAATGCCGCCGATCGCGGTACGGACTGTCAGAGTTGCCGCCGATCGAGGTACAGACTTCCAGAGTCACCGCCAATTGCTGTACGGACTTCCAGAGTCGCCATCCGAATGCATTCTATGTTTGGGTTGCCGCCCGAGTGCGGTTCATGTTTGTGTTGACGCAGATTGCGGTTCATGTTAGGGTTGCCGCCCGAGTGCGGTTCAGGTTAGGATTGCCGCCCGAGTGCGGTTCAGGTTATGGTTGCCGCCCGAGTGCGGTTCAGGTTAGGGTTGCCGCCCGAGTGCGGTTCAGGTTAGGGTTGCCGCCCGAGTGCGGTTCAGGTTAGGGTTGCCGCCCGAGTGCGGTTCAGGTTAGGGTTGCCGCCCGAGTGCGGTTCTGTTCCCCAAGTCGCCGCCCGAGCGCGGTTCTGTTCCCCAAGTCGCCGCCCGAGCGCGGTTCGGTTGCCCAAGTCGCCGCCCGAGCGCGGTTCGGTCCCCCGACTCGCCGCCCGAGCGCGGTTCGGTCCCCCGAGTCGCCGCCCGAGCGCGGTTCTGTCCCCCGAGTCGCCGCCCGAGCGCGGTTCTGTCCCCCGAGTCGCCGCTCGAGCGCGGTTCGGTTCCCCTAGTCGCCGCCCAAGTGCGGTTCGGTTCCCCTAGTTTTTTTTTTGGGGACGTCGGGAGCCGTCCCTTGTGGGGGGGGTTCTGTCACGTCTCATCCCCAACTGCTCGACTATGTGTCTGTTGTCTTGGTTTCTGTCTGTGTGCTCGCCCCTCCCCTCCTGTGTGCCCATGATCAGTGTGATTATTCCCACCTGCCTCTCGTTACCTGTCGTGTATATAAGTCCTGTCTGCCCCTCACTCCCTGTCGGATCATTGGTTGTGGTCGTTCGGTGGTGGAATTATGTTAGGTGTTCATGTCATGATGTCTTTTTGGTTCCTGTTCCTGTCATTGGTAATGTCACCCTGTCTTTTTGTTTCACGTCTTTTTGGTTAGTCTCGTTGTTAGGTTTTGTTAAGTCATGTCAGTTGCCGAGTCTGTTAGTTTGCCTTTTTTGAGTTCACCAATAAACCCTGGTCCAAGCTGCACTTGGTTGTCCTGCTCCATGCTCCACCCGACCGTGACAAAAATGTATTGGTTGGTGACAAATAGTATGATAATTACCGTATTTTCCGCACCATAAGGCACTTCGGGTTAAAAGGCGCAAACTCAATTGCGGGGTCTATTTTTTATTTAATCCACACATAGGGCGCACCGCATTATAGTGCCCATGCATGCCATGATTTATGGTAAACAAAAGAACGTCACTGGAGCAAGACAGTGAGTTCGGTTGTACTTTATTCTACTGTTTAACCATGGACTCAACTGTACTCAAATTATTGTTAATTATTATTATTCATACGCAAATCCGTCCAAGTCCTCATCTTCTGTATCCAAATTAAACAGTTGCGCAAGTTCATGCCAAGTTTCCTCTCGTCATTGTCTTCTTTGTCACATTGCTCTTCTGGCTTTCCAGACAGCTATAAATGTGCCTCATAAGCATGTCTAATTGTCTATGCCATTTTAGAGAGTCCTAATGCTGTTTTTTTTTTTTTTTTTGCGCAAATGATAGTGTTTATTTATCAATAGCAGTGGAGGTACGTACGTGATTGATTTACCGCCCTGATCTACGTAAAATGTAATGTCGTCTGATTGGTTCATCAGGTCTTCATATTACGGCGGTATATTACGGAAGACAGATTTTGGAATTTGATCCACAAAAAAGGCCCACCTTATTAAAAGGCGCACCTTCTTTTTTTGAGAAAATAAAGGCTTTTAAGTGCACCTTATGGTGTGGAAAATACAGTACTGTTTGTTAATCTTCGGTAAGTATTTGAGCACCTTCCCTTTGGATTTCACAGACTGAGCGTTTGGCTTTGGAGCAGTTGCCAGTTTGTCGTGTTTAGTTAAGTGTGTATACACATTGAGAACTACATTAAGTCGTGTTTTTGATGTAATTCCTTGTTTAAAAAAACAAGAGGATTCAAGTTTTTCTTCGTGAGTTTGAAGGGTGAAGGTTGCAGCTGTGGCAAAAGTGGGGAAATGCTGTTATTTTGAGGCTATATTCCTGATACGTGGGCTGAATTGTTGAGCAGAGGTTTTTTAGCAGCAAAATAAAAATAAAAAAAATAAATTACTGGTTGAGTGAGTACATGACAGATGTTTAAAAATGTAAAAGTAAAATGCCACCAATTAGGGGCAATCTGGATGCACCAAAGTTTTACTACTTTAACTACATTTTTTTGCAGTTCAAACAACTTTCGAACATTTAAAGTTAAAGTCACAATGATCATCGTCACACACACATCTGGGTGTGGTGAAATTTGTCCTCTGCATTTAACCCATCCCCATGTGATTTTGATCCATCCCCTGGGGGAGAGGGGAGCAGTGAGCAGCAGCGGTGCCGCGCTCGGGAATCATTTTGGTGATCTAACCCCCCAATTCCAACCCTTAATGCTGAGTGCCAAGCAGGGAGGCAATGGGTCCCATTTTTATAGTCTTTGGTATGACCCGGCCGGGGTTTGAACCCACAACCTTCCAGTCTCAAGGCGGACACTCTACTACTAGGCCACTGAGCTGGTGGCTGATTTGAACCGTTATATCTGGCATGGGTATATTAGTGCACCGCAGCAGACCTGAATTGGATATTCTCCTCTTGAGTTGATCTCTGCTGCATCATTTGTCAGGAGACCTCATTTCAGGCAGAATCAAAGGAGTTAACTCTGTGACTGTGTTTTGACTGTTCCTTTGGCTTTTTTTTTTTTTTTTTTTTTTTTTTTTTTTTTTTTTTGAGTCTTTTTGTGATATTTTTTTTCTGAAACCTTGGCATGGAAGGAGAAAAGGAATGTGAGAGCAGAAGAAGCGTTCCCATTCCCGTTGACTTGATAGCAGTGTGTCTCAGGCAGAATTGCGATAGAACACCCTTAGCCTGGTAGAAAATTAAATGTTTGAAGACGTGCATGCATTACCCCTAATCTTTAAGGGAGCATTGTGTTTTGTACACTGTGCTTTTAACATGATAACCAGAGATGGGCATTTCCTCCCAGTCTGTCTTGCAATCCACTCAAAAGGTACACCCAACTGGTTATGAAAGCTGATTTTGTTGTTGTATGTCACAAGACCACAAGGCTAAGTAAGGTTAAGATCAAAATTCCGGTTTTTGAAACATTCGCAAGAAACCATGCCTAAACGACAGTGCCTGAACGACGTGCTTTTAAATACTCCCATTGAAACTGTGACCAAAAATGACGTCATGACATAAATCCTTTCCTTTTATTTATGATTGGAATAACGATTGACCATCATGACAAAATCAATGACGAAACCGCTTTTAAAATGAGGGGACAGAAAGACGGATAATTGTATTATGAATAAGGCCGGAGTGACAAAGACGGAAGGGTGCCAAGGTTGAGATCGAAGGAAGGATTGGCAAAACTTTGACGTATACTATGTTCACTGTAAATTACATTTAGGCTTAAAAAAACAACACACACCTATCAGTTTGTATGATTTGTCTTACTCTTTTTGCTATTTTGTGCAGCCAAAACCACCTGGAGCTGAACCCGCTCAAGACCGTGGAGATGACAGTGGTCTTCAGGCGAGACCCTTCACCACTTTCACCCCTCTCTATCCGCAGTAATACTATTCTCTCCACAGACATCTTCAAGTTCCTAGGAACCACAATCTCCCGGGACCTGAAATGGACCGGCCACATAGACTCTGTCCGGAAGAAGGCCCAGCAGAAGCTGTACTTCCTGAGACAGCTCAAGAAGTTCAACCTGCCGCAGAAGCTGCTGAAGACCTTCTACACTGCCATCATCCAGTCTGTCCTCTGCACCTCCATCACTGTCTGGTTTGGATCGGCCTCTAAATAAGACAAGCACAAACTGCAACGGACAATCAGGACTGCAGAAAAGATAATTGGAATCAACCTCCCATCTATCCAAGACTTGTACCTGTCCAGGACCAGGAAACGTGCAAGTAACATCTCTACAGACCCTTCTCACCCAGGTTGCAGTCTGTTTGAAGTACTCCCCTCCGGACAGCGTTATAGAGCTCTGTACGCCAAAACTAGCAGACACAGAGACGGCTTCTTCCCCCAGGCTGTTGCTCTGATGAACTTATACCACTCTTAGAGTCTCAGAGTCATTACTGTGCGATAACATCCTGTTCTCCACACCTTTTTTGAATTGTCTACACTGTTTGTACTATGTGTCCTCTCTGCATCAATTGCAGCCTGGTCATCCTAGAAGAGGGACCCTCCCATCTGTGGTCTCTTCTCAAGGTTTCTCATTTCCCCTAGCTGGAGTTTTGAGTTTTTCCTTGCCCTCTTGGGAGTTTAAGATCAGGGGATGTTTGAGAATATTTGCCATTTTTCACATGTCCTGAGTGTTTGTTGTTAGTCACCGAAATGTTGAACAGAGGCTGTGATTTACCGAAGTCAAATTCCTTGTTTGGCACGCTCAAACATGGCGAATAAAAACTCTTAAATATTGAATCTTTAATTGATCTGTAGTGTCTGCCTGATGGCAACAGTTCGAAAAGGGAGTGGCCAGGGTGGGAAGTGTCCTTCAGAATGTTCTGTGTTTTTTTGAGACAGCGGGTTCTGTGTAGGTCTTCCAGTTTGGGGAGAGGGCAGCCAACGATCTTCTGCGCTGTGTTGATGACCCCTTGGAGCTTTTACACAATTAAAAGTGTAGTTGAAGATGGATACTCAGAAGTTTGGTACTTTGTCAGTGGTTGTTACATGCGACTGACAACAGATAGCACTTGGGGAAGGTGTCATCCTGTCTAAAGGGTAATGTGCACACTGTTGCCTTGCGTGTTATCCATATGCACAGGTGGGATTATCGGATGGAGAGGACGTGCACAATGTCAGCTCAGCAAAGTTCACATGAATGTTCTAACGTTCTTTTCTCAGCTACAGTGTCTTACTCAGTCATTGTTTTAGTGTAGTTAAGAGGACGCACAAATAAGTCAAATCACCCCAAACTGGCAAAGAAATTATCATCACCAGTCAAGAGTTACTGAGAGTGCATGATGATTAGTAGAGCTGTCAAAATTCATCAATTATTCCACAAGTAATCAATTACCAAATCAACAACTAGTTTAATAATCGGGTAATTGTTTACGGCCATTTTTTTTTTACATTATAATTGTCAAAATCCTCTTTTGTCACCCTCTCAACACTAATTATTCAAAGATTACGTCTTACATTACTTTAGAAAACAATAATCGCACCAGTAACTGAATCAGTTTGGTGAGTACAACATTAATCGGAAGATTAGAAATCAAATTCCTTGTTTGGCACGCTCAAACATGGCGAATAAAAACTCTTGAATCTTGAATCGATACGTTGACTACTGACTAATGAAGGAAGCTGTGCTGCGTTCATAAGCACACGCACTCAAATTAAATGACAGTCTGTCTACCAGCAGAGTGAGGTACTGAATTAAACTCAGCTGATCATCAGCTACTATGTCATTTTCACTTTACCATATTATTAATCTCTCGCTTCTGGTGCTGATTACATACACGGTCTTTTTCATTTGGCCCAGCAATCAACCTCCCAGACCTCAGTGGCACATACGTCATTTGTTACAGCAGCAGCATACTGTGGGCCCTGAGCACCAGCTCACACGGTGCATAAAGACTTTAAAATCTTTCTCTCCAAGCCACACATCAACTGTGTCCATGGATAGCTGGCTGGGAATGGAAATATGCATCTGTAAGTTTTAAAAGCCTGCAGTGTCTCCAATGGCTCATCCTTGACTTTATTATTCACGCTGGCCCTTAATGAAAATGTTTTACAGCATAGGACTTTTAGCTTTAAAATGATTCTTGATTAAATTTTACTCCTGATGCTTCACAGTTTGATATTTTTGTAGCAGTGTCTGCATTTGTCTGAGTTCAGAGGACACCCTTAATTAAGTATTCCTGCACGCTAAATTGGAATTATTACAGCTCTTTTCTGTTCCGAAATTAAAAGGAGACACAAAATGCATTAGGTGCATTAAGTAATGTTCAGAGTTTTCTTGAAGGTCTAAAAAAAAAAAAAAAAAAAAAAAAAAACAGTCAGCAAAGAGTAACAACCGCAAATGGAATATTTAGTGTTTAAGCAGCTAAAGTGTCCTATAGAAAGCCTCGGGAAAAAGATAAAAATTGTAATTGCATTCTTTTGTCTTTTATTTAAACATCAGTCACTTTCAGTCAATTTGCAGGAGTTTGTTTAAATACATCTGATATATGAATAACTCATATTCAAAAACTTTACAAAATATTTTTAGAAACATTTATATAATATATAAAACAAATATTACAAAAACGTTTTCAAAATTATTTCACACAATAATAAAACTACCTCATCCCTTCTAATGTAATGACTGTGACACTTTGCCTCCAAAGTAGTCTTTTTATCTTTAAAGTGATTAAAACAGAGTACCCCAATATACTGTCTATATTGTGTTTCGAGTCGCAAGTACAGGCTGTAATGGGTCCCATGAATACATTAATTTCATTGCACTCTAATTTAAAATGTGATCTGAAAAACACGATTTCTTGAACCTGTATTGGAAAAATCATGAACGAATATTTTTAGAATCACTTATTCTATCAATTATTACATTGAATAATAATAATTTTGCATAAAAGTGTATTACAAGACCTTTATACCCATTTACTCTTTTTTTTTGTATTGTTTGGATAATAGAAAAAATAACAATTAGAGAATATTACGCTAAAATGATTAATGTTGTACTCACCAAACTGATTCAGTTACTGGTGCGATTATTGTTTTCTAAAGTAATGTAAGACGTAATCTTTGAATAATTAGTGTTGAGAGGGTGACAAAAGAGGATTTTGACAATTATAATGTAAAAAAAAAAATGGCCGTAAACAATTACCCGATTATTAAACTAGTTTGGTAATTGATTACTTGTGGAATAATTGATCAATTTTGACAGCTCTACTAATCATCATGCACTCTCAGTAACTCTTGACTGGTGATGATAATTTCTTTGCCAGTTTAGAGTGATTTGACTTATTTGTGCATCCTCTTAACTACACTAAAACAATGACTGAGTAAGACACTGTAGCTGAGAAAAGAACGTTAGAACATTCATGTGAACTTTGCTGAGCTGACATTGTGCACGTCCTCTCCATCTGATAATCCCACCTGTGCATATGGATAGCACGCAAGGCAACAGTGCGCACATTACCCTTTAGACAGGATGACACCTTCCCCAAGTGCTATCTGTTGTCAGTCGCATGTAACAACCACTGACAAAGTACCAAACTTCTGAGTATCCATCTTCAACTACACTTTTAATTGTGCAAAAGCTCCAAGGGGTCATCAACACAGCACAGAAGATCGTTGGCTGCCCTCTCCCCACACTGGAAGACCTACACAGAACCTTCAAAAAAACACAGAACATTCTGAAGGACACTTCCCACCCTGGCCACTCCCTTTTCGAACTGTTGCCATCAGGCAGACACTACAGATCAATTAAAGATTCAAGATTCAAGAGTTTTTATTCGCCATGTTTGAGCGTGCCAAACAAGGAATTTGACTTCGGTAAATCACAGCCTCTGTTCAACATTTAGGTGACTAACATCAACACTCAGGACATGTGAAAAATGGCAAATATTCTCAAACATCCCCTGATCTTAAACTCCCAAGAGGGCAAGGAAAAACTCAAAACTCCAGCTAGGGGAAATGAGAAACCTTGAGTAGAGACCACAGATGGGAGGGTCCCTCTTCTAGTCTTTGTGTGATGCGGTACCTCCTGAGCACCCTTAGGAAGTAGAGTCTCTGCTGGGCCTTTTTTAGCAGCTCAGAGGTGTTCACGCTCCAGGTAAAGTCCCCCTCAATGTGGACTCCCAGGAAGCGGAAGGAGGACACCCTCTCCACACAGACCCCGTTGATGATAAGTGGTGGAATGTCCGTTTTTTTCCTCCTAAAGTCAACCAGTTCTAGGGTTTTAACCGTGTTAAGGAGCAGATTGTTCTCTCCGCACCACTCCGATAGCTGCACCACTTCGTCCCTGTAGGCAGACTCATCCCCCTTTGAGATGAGCCCCACCAAGGTGGTGTCCGCAAACTTCACAAGTGCAGGCACTTTTAATTCCGTTGGACATGTGACAATGACAATAAAGATCTATTCTATTCTATTCTATTCTACTACAACAACAATGAGTCATAAAGTTTACAAAGATAATGTTGCTTCTTTCATGCTTTAGGCACTGGTGTAAGAAGAACATTTAATAGTCAGTACAACATGTTATAGTCGAGTCAACGCATCTACCTCTGGGGTTTCTGCATCTAAAACACACCATAAAAGAAATCAAACTCCCACAAGATCTGGTTGTCTGAGGTTATTGTTTCAAGTCAAGGCGATTTAAGTTACTTTGCACGTGCAAACAACCAAATTGAATTTAGAGACCCTGTGGCATTCATTGTACGGGTAATTAACTTGGATTAATTTTCTATTTGCAGTATTAAAAACACAAAATAGGCCCAAGTGTCTGCCTTAGTCTTCATAGTAGGTGAAAAAAAATCGAATAATCAATTTGGTCTGAGCCTCCGACATGTTAAATAGGAACCTTTCTCTCTTTTTCCTGGTCTTTGATTTTTTTTTTTTTTTTTTTTTTTTTTTTTTTTTTTTGCTGTTGTGGCTCAGACCTACTCTGAGACACTAAATACGGTTGTAAAGATAATTACAAATTAAAACTTTAATCACCATTTGGGATTGCTAATGTCTTAAACATGCACATTAGAGGTAAATATGTACTATTCATAAGTTTACAATGTGTTTAAACTGTGTGGTTCAGCCATTTGGAGGGGTAATTCTTATTCATTTATTCCAGTGTTTCCCAACCACTGTGCCGCGGCACACTGGTGTGCCGTGAGAGACGTTCAGCTGTGCCGTGGGACTGTCCAATATTAATTACGGAGCGCATTGTAAACAGGATCGCCAAACCACTGGTCAGTTCGCGCAAGGCCTGGTCAGCCACTTGCTAATCGTGCATGTGTGGAGAATCGGAGAATCTTGAGATTTCATATTGTGTCGATATGATTGTATTGCATCGGCACATATTCAGTTTATGTGTGTGTTGCTGTGTGCTTTTGCTAACAGTGACAGACACTATGACGGTTGTGGTGCGTTTGTGGTCCAATGGAAATCAGAGAATGCAGTTCAACCGGAGAACCTGGATTGGTTATTTTTCACATACGTAAAATAAGCAGTCAAGTCGAGACTCCTCGACTGTGATAGCCACTCAGCTGCTGTCAGAACAGCAGAGCGTCTTTAAAAGTGACTTTGTTCTTATTGTTACAATATTTATAGACTTAGTCTAAAACAGTAAACAAAATCACGTTGATTCTTTTATTTTAATCACAATCACTTTAAATAGTTTATTTCTTACGCCGTCTAAAACCTTTTTAAAAAACTGTCACTTTTATTTAAAAAAAGGAATACAATTTAAAGAATATTTAGTATTTATTTCTATTAAATTATTCGACTCTCCATACATATATAGGAATAGGACTCTACGTGTTTCGTTGTAATATAACTGATTTTAATATAGGAGTTTAACAGATTTTTGTTGGCGGTGTGCCGCGAGATTTTTTCCAATGAAAAGGTGTGCCATGAATGAAAAAAGGTTGGGAAACACTGATTTATTCAGTAAAATCTGGGCATGTTTAGTTGAGAACAAATCTGATATAATGATTCCATGTTTCTTAGTAACAGTATTTTCTCATGATTACGTGATAAGCTTGAGGTTTATGAAAATTGTTGTGAAGTCTGCAGTGTTAAAATACACATCAGTAAAACATTACAAAGTCATGTAAATGGAGCATTCCAGGCCCCAGTTTTGTAACCAGTGCACGTTTAGTGCAAAGCTCAGTCTGTGTTTTCTTTTGGTATTTTCTTAAACTAGTAAAGCAGGTAAATGAGGGCGTATGCGCCGTTGTGGGTAGGAGCCAACCAAAACAGCTCCACTCATTCCCTTTACAATCCGTGCGGTTGAGGCGTAGATGATCCTTGACATTGGCTGAAGTAGAAACGTGTGAAAAGTGTGTTAATACACAAGATCTCCTCTTGCGGGTGATGTGGTTGACCACGCCAATTGGATACAACCTTGCAATCGTACATGCGGGACTCTGCCCTTGACACTCAAACCCACCCATCTATGGTTGTGCCATCTGGTGAAGCAGGCGCTATTAAAATGTATTTATTTATTAGTGATCAGTTGTTGAATGAATTCATTTCTACAATGATTCAGTATGTGTGTGTGTGTTTGTGTGTGTGTGTGTGTGTGTGTGTGTGTGTGTGTTGTGTGTGTGTGTGTGTGTGTGTGTGTGTGTGTGTGTGTGTGTGTGTGTGTGTGTGTGTGTGTGCGCGCGCGCGTGCGCGTGTGTGCGTGCGTGCGTGCGCGTGCGTGTTGTGTGTTAGGGTTAATTGTGAAGGTGACGCTAAAGATATGCTCTTTGCTCCGCTGAGTTCACAATCCTCTCGTCAAGTTTAATGATGAATTAGGAAGGCTAAGCTCACTGAACGTGCACTAAGAACAAATGCTGACCAAGGAGATACTTTGTCCAACTCCCACACTGGATTAAAAATATCCCTCAACTGAATGGTTATTTCTACTTTAGCATTTCCTCATGCAGAGGGACTGTTGATTCTGTTCAGCATGCAATTTAATTTTGCACGTTATTCAAGTAGAGGATGGAAGGATGTAGTACAAGTAAAAGACATCACAGCCAGAAGACTTACACTGACTACTTCACTGACCTGAAATAATCGAACTCGAGAAACAGTCGGCTTGCACAAGTAGTGTATACAACAAGAAGGACGGGCATTGGGCAGATGCATAAACATGAATTCGTACGTGTGCTCTACATACATAGTCATTTCCATGATAACATTTGTACAATCATCCCATCAGTCATTTTTGTGTGGAACACATACGTGCATGTGCTTTTTATTCTTCTTGTGTGTATGCCTTCAAGGGTGAATGGCAATAAAAGTGGATAGGTTTCATGCAAAAACTCCTGAGATGCGAAACAAGAGACTGCCTGTTTATTATTTGAGGTAAATTGAGGAGGATGGAGTTCTGCTTTGCACATCAGAGATGATCTGATTGTCCTCTTTCTGCTCCCAACACCACTGTGGTAGCAGACTGAAATTAATCTTTGCTTTGAAAACAGTTCTTCACTATTACACAAAACGTTAAGTGTACAGCTCATGAACCATTTCCCATCAAACTAGAAACACTGGGTTTGGTTTGTTTGGGTTTATTTGCTAAATGAAACAAAATGCTGGTAAAGTATCCGTCGCCCAAATAGTTTCATGACATTTTATTGGTGCTATTTTTCTAAATTTGCCGAGTCCTAAAATAGTCAACGAGGGACTGTTCAATTAAATGCAGGTCACCTTTCCCCCAACTAAAAATTCTGTTCATCTTGTTTGGAATGGTAAACCCTGATCTAGGTTTCATTTCCATCATGGTGTGAGTATGCTGGATGTGGTTGCTTTCGCATCACATAATTGCAGCGTGATGAATGAATTTAATGAATGACAATATTCAATATCAATTTTGGGATTTTTTTTTACAATGACAGTGATCTTTTATTTATTTATTTATTTATTTATTTATTTATTTATTTGTTTATTTGTTTATTTGTTCATTTGTTCATTTGTTTGTTTGTTTACAATATTGAACATTGATTTCCCAATTAAGCCTGTGGTATTTGACTTCAGACTTCCTCACAGATTATGTAAAGAAATGGACACAAGAGATATGTTCCGTATTTGCCGGTGTATAAGTCGACTCGGTGTATAAGTCGACCCCCTAAAATTCGACGTAAATTTACGATTTTATGATATATCCTTTGTATAAGTCGAGCTCAATTGTTGCATTATATTAAACTTCAAAATTCAATCAGAAATATGCGAAATTTATTGACGAAATGTGTTCAAATTCGCGAGTTTGTAGCGAGCGATTTATACGCCATTTTAAATATTATTTACTTCATGACCCTGTGATATTACGCGCCGAGAGAGACTAACAACAATGAACACTCTTAGAAACTGGTTTATTTTTAGTTAACAAACTACAAATTATAATTATAAAGTGATTGCCGGTACATAGAGTTCAAAATTCGTCTTCATCGTCGCTATTTCCGAAAAGCTCGTTCTATTCGTTTTTGTTTAGTTTGTCGTCATAAAGGGCATCTTCTTGGTCTTCTCTATCCTGAGAGCGTTTGGCGAATATTTTCTAAGTGCCAACGGCTCTTGCGCCATAAAGAGTCCGCCCCGGCTGGTTCCCCATGTCGGCCAGAACAAGTGAAAATTCGGCCTCTTCCCCTGGAAGTCTGGCCAAGTTTGGCGAATATTTTCTAAGTGCCAACGACTCAACCGCCGTAAAGTGTCCGCCTCGGCTGGTTCCCCATGTCGGCCACCACAAGTGAAAATTCGGCCTCTTCCCCTGGAAGTCTGGCCAAGTTTGGCAAATATTTTCAAAGTGCGAACGACTCAACTGCCGTAAAGTGTCCGCCTCGGCTGGTTCCCCGTGTCGGCCACCACAAGTGAAAATTCGGCCTCTTCCCCTGGAAGTCCGGCCAAGTTTGGCGAATATTTTCTAAGTGTCAACGACTCAACCGCCGTAAAGTGTCCGCCTCGGCTGGTTCCCCGTGTTGGCCACCACAAGTGAAAATTCGGCCTCTTCCCCTGGAAGTCCGGCCAAGTTTGGCGAATATTTTCTAAGTGCCAACGACTCAACCGCCGTAAAGTGTCCGCCTCGGCTGGTTCCTCCGGTCGGCCAGAACAAGTGAAAATTCGGCCTCTTCCCCTGGAAGTCCGGCCAAGTTTGGCGAATATTTTCTAAGTGCCAACGACATTCATTTAGACATGGCGATTGAATGTTTACGTACCGGTAGTTATTGTCGTTGCTTGACGCGCGATGACTCGCACATTCGCTCAATACCCAGTACTTCCCCCTAGCAGTCATCGTCGCTGCCTGGCTTTCGATGTCCGTTATTGAGGTGAGAATATTTGAAATTGTTGCTGAGGATGCGTGTTAATGCGACGAACGGTTTATTATTATTCAGTTTCTCGCTGTTTGATGAGCCTGACGGACGCACACCCACGCACAATGAGATGCATGAGAAACGGCCTTGGTTACCATCACATTTGAAGCGATGAATCCGAAGTTAAATTTTATGACTCGGTGTATAAGTCGAGGTCGATTTTTTTCGGTCGATTTTGGATCGAAAAAGGTCGACTAATACACCGGCAAATACGGTACTATGAATATTTCTCATGATTGTATGAAATAGACTCAGACTGACACTGAAACAAATCTATCCAATGAAGTTGAATTGTGCTTCCTTAAACAAATTTAAATGAAAAGCCGCCTAAATGATTGTTCCAAAAAAAATTTGATAAGCAAAATTGACATAATTTTGTAGGTCAAATTCCAAATAAATTGTAATAAATTGCAAATTGTAAGGCTAAATATGATTAAACAGGGTGAATCCAAAAGTCTATACAACCAGTCAAACTTCAATGATGAAGCTACAAGTAGCATTCAGAACAAAAACAAACAGCGCGCTTTGGGAACAAATGTACACAATACAAATGAGCACATGTGCAACTGATTGAGATGTGATTTGTTGACGCCCCTGATAAGGACTTGTTACTGGAAGCAAGGTGTGAATAGGAAATGAAATGCATGGGAATGGCTGTGGAGGATATATCATACATTAGTGAATATTCGTGCTGGGTTCATGACGGATCAAAAATTGACACTTAGACAGGCACCAGAATGATGGAATGCTCCACATGAAGAAACTGGAATAATTCCAATACCCCCATTTCCCCTTGTTGAGCTCTGTCTGTCGCCAATCAACATATTGAACCTTCAATTGATTTTGTTGCTGTGTCATCTTTGTATGACTGACATTCACCTTCCTCCCATGGCAACATGACAGGCCAAATATAATAGTGTGAATGTATGCATGAGACATTTGAGTATTTTGAAAGTAGAAAGGTGCCAGATGAACGCAGCCTGTTTATCATTCCTCCTCTGGTTACAGGTTCCTGAATGTACCCTGATAACCATGACAAATTTGCAGAGCATATAAAATCACAGAATACCAATGTAAACAAAGCATTGTGATGCGACTATGTATGCCTGTCCAGCCCTATAAATCATCGCAAACAGACACACAAGAATGTGCATGTCAGCAAGAGACATGAGCAATTCTTATCTTTACTGTATGTTTGCTAAATACAGTGGATCCCCGCTATTCTCGGGAGATGGGGGCTGAGCAAGGTCTCGAATAGCTTTGTGGTTTATCCTTGTGAACTGCCTGGGGAAAACTGACATGACCACGTTATGTGATCACCAAAGTAGCTTCCATACTGAAAAGCTATTTGACGTTTAAAACAACAGTTACAACCACACTAATGAGAAATGTAGTTAAAGTAGTAACACTGCTACTTGTAATTTTGCAAATCCCCAACACTGCATTTGAACACGTCTCTGGTGCGCAGCATGTGTGAGAACACATGAATGAGGGAGAATGTGCATCCAAGGATGTAGAGGCCATTCAGATAAGTGCAGGCAGGCTACATATGCAGCAGAGGATTTCACAGTCAAGCGGCAGAAGGAACATCACCCCAGGTACACACACACGTACACACACACTGACACAGACGAGTGGGGCAACAGGGTGTGAGTGGGGGGGCGCTACACTTTCCAACCACCAATTAGCTTATTCAAAGTGCTTGGACATAATTTATCGACAGTAGAAGACTCTCAAAGCTGCACTCTCATCCATTTGTTTAACACCCCATATTATTAGGAACAAGCACATACTGATTGATGAGTTTAATGTGCATAATCAAGAAAAATATAAACTAAATGCACTATGATTATTATAAGAACGGTACAAGATATTAACTTTTTCTGTAATTCGTAAAAAGGCTATAATTTTGGTGATTTGGTATCATGTCTAAATGCATGGATAGACACATAGTCAGTGTATTCACATTCAGTATTCATATTCAGTTATATTACTTAAAAGGTTACCTCGTAAACATATAAGTAGTAGTAATCGAGCTCTCCAGCCAACAATGGCTTAGGTGTGCTTGGGCAAGGCATCTAGCCTTATGTAACAATACTAAGCTTTATGTCACAATGTAAGTTTCATTTATTGACTGAAGGGGGTCTTAATAAATGGTTAAAAAAATCTAGCCTACTGAACTGCACCTTTCTTATTAAAATTAACCCTAAACCTGTCTTTTTCAAAAACGCTTGTGCAACTTATATTGAAAACTATCTAGAGTATTACTCCCTGCAACAGAAAAGAAAACGTTTCAAAGAGCCATTACAAAACAATAAGCATCATGTGCTTATCATAGAGATAATGTTTATAAATGTAGTGATTTTCAATGTTTCAAAAACAGAACTAAACCCACTAAGCCAGACTCAGCAAATGGGGGTATGATGACAGGTGGGGGTGACCAACAGAAAAAATAGCATGCAAGATGTGCAATACCATCCTGAAAACAGCACTTTAATTCATGGATAGGTCAATACGAATAAAGGAAACACACAAGGTTCCAAAAAGACAATTCTGGTGAAAGCTGTGTGAAGATTTGTGAAAATAATCCCGAATAAATTTCTAACATGCACTTAAATGTGATTAAACTCTTTGAAGACTAAAAATAGCCTCAAATTGATGATGCTGCACCCTCTGCTGAATCCAATCAAAGCCATGCAAATGGTCAGGATAAGGTCCATTATAATGTCCCTAAAATTAGTGAGACACTGCAGACTTACTCTGGTCTGGTCTAACAGACTCAAACCAAAAAGTCAGAACCAGATGCCCTCAAGATTATAACATTGCCAACAGCAAGATACCACATACCTTTAAATTGCCGTTTTGTTTGGAGCAATCACTGTCTGACGCATTTATTTATTTATTTGATTTTTTTTTTTACTTACCATGCGCAGAGTTGTGAACAGCTAAGAGACAGCAGCAGATCAACAGCAGGTTGAGTCCTCCTGTCCTCCTCAGCACCTCGCTAACATCTCCATAACATCCAAACAAAACCAGTTCCATGGTGTCCCGATCCAGTCCCGATGAGCCCCAATGAATAGCAGGGACACACAACCTCAAATTCTGCAATGTTGAAAATTCTCTATGGGATCTAATTGCCACTTTAAAATGAAAATAAAAATGTGCAACGGGAGCCACAGGATATTGGGTTAGGCGGATGAAGAGGAGGAAAAAGAACCTCTCGTCTCCTCAAAAATGAACACACACAGGTTGGGCTAGGGCTCCCCAAAAAGAAAATGTGAATTCCAAACAGATGTGCAAGATAGTTAATTTCCTCTCTATTGAAGAAGAAAATAAGTTCCAGAAACTATGACGGCAGAGTCTCCATCACTCCTTGCACGACGCAGCGGTGCCTTCCCAGTTGAGTGCGGTGGAAAAAGGGTTCAAATCCACGGTGCCTTCACGGAGGTCTGCTCTGTCTGCCGGGGAGAACCGAGAGAGACGCGTAACGCGTGGAGTGGAGTGAGAGAGTCGGACATCTCTCTCTCTCTCTCTCTCTCTCTCTCTCTCTCTCTCTCTCTCTCTCTCTCCAAAAGAGGGGCGGGGGGTACCTAGAGCCGGTACGCAACCATTGATCTAACGTGGGTGGAGGTAAAGCCTGGAGTTGAAGCACAGAACAAGCCCAACGGAGCGAAGCAGCAGGAGCCCATGTGTAGAGGGCACAGCAGCAGGGAGAGATTATCTGAACTCTCCTGCCCTCTCTGGTCACAGCAGGAATTTAAACACTTCTCAGACAGCCGATGTGAGAGTCATGTTCTGCATAGAAAAATCCCCGATTTCTAACATGACTTTGTTCCAACTGCATTGACAATGCATGAAGGACATGCAAAATGTAAGCGGTCCAACAAACGGCACATTCTTTCTCACTGACTTTCCCTAAAATGAATCAAAAACACTAGAATGATAATCCATCCACTATTTTGAAAAAAAAAAAAAAAAAAAAATGTCCAGGGTTCCCAAACTCACAATCTGCGGGTTATTTGAGGCCCACTGCATGATACTTTGCAGCCATACTTAACCTCTAAGTTTAATTGGTAATGCACCCACCACTTTTGTTATTGCACTCAAGTCATTGCCCTGGGAGTTCTGCGTTTTTTTTTTTTTTTTTTGTTATTTTACCACTACCATAGGTGAGGCTCATGACAGTTTGGGGTGAAATTTGGAAGTGACAGCAATTCCAAGAAAAACACAAATGAATCTTTGTTTGGTTTTGTTTCAGTTTTTTGCTGAGCACAGGGGCATTCTTATATGTCTTGAATGCACAGAAAAAGTGATGCGGTGCTCAAGAATTGATTGATTGATTGATTGATTGATTGATTGATTGATTGATTGATTGATTGATTGATTGATTGATTGATTGATTGATTGATTGATTGATTGATTGATTGATTGATTGATTGGACTTTATTCATCCCACAGCGGGGAAATTCACTTGTCACAGCAGCGCATATGGGTGCAAGAATAATACGAGTGCAAGAATAAAACAGCTTGACTCAACTAGAAATTCTGAGGCTCAAAGCACCACTTATAAATATCATACTAGTGCTGTCAAGCAATTAAAGTATTTAATCATGATTAATCATTTATAATATACCGTATTTGCCGGTGTATTGGTCGACCTTTTTCGATCCAAAATCGGCCGAAAAAAATTGACCTCGACTTATACACCGAGTCATAAAATTTAACTTCGTATTCATCGCTTCAAATGTGATGGCAACCAAGGCCGTTTCTCATGCATTTCATTGTGCGTTGCACTTAGAAAATTTGAACGAGTGCGCGGCCCGCTGGAAGTCGAATGAGGCTCAGCGATCTCCTCCGCGGTGCTTATAAACAGCCGATCCGCTCGGCGGGGGCTATTTTCGGCCACTCGGCGCGTGCGCACGGCCTCCCGGATGTGCCGGGCGGGTGCGCGAGCTCGCCGGCCGCTGGAAGTCGAATGAGGCTCCGCGATCTCCTCCGCGGTGCTTATAAAGTGCCGATCCGCTCGGCTTGGAGCTATTTCCGGCCTCCCGTTGGTGCCGGGCGGCGTGCGCGAGCTCGCCGGCCGCTGGAAGTCGAATGAGGCTCCGCGATCTCCTCCGCGGTGCTTATAAACAGCCGCATGCGCACGGCCTCCCGGAATTTGAACACATTTCGTCAATAAATTTCGCATATTGAATTTTGAAGTTTAATATAATGCAACAATTGAGCTCGACTTATACAAAGGATATATCATAAAATCGTAAATTTCCGTCGAATTTTAGGGTGTCGAGTTATACACCGAGTCGACCTGTACACCGGCAAATACGGTATATACTGTATATATATATATATTTTTTTTTTTTTCTGTGTCATTATTTTAGCAAATGTTGATACCCTTAACATGTTGGATTGGTTGGATGGGCACTTCTTGCGTACCGTACGGTCAAGCTACTCCCACAATAGCTCAATGGGGTTCAGATCTGGTGACTGCGCTGGCCACTCCATTACCGATAGAATACCAGCTGCCTGCTTCTGCTCTAAATAGTTCTCGCACAATTTGGAGGTGTGTTTGGGGTCATTGTCCTGTTGTAGGATGAAATTGGCTCCAATCAAGCGCTGTCCACTGGGTATGGCATGGCGTTGCAAAATAGAGTGATAGCCTTCCTTATTCAGAATCCCTTTTACCCTGTACAAATCTCCCACCTTACCAGCACCAAAGCAACCCCAGACCATCACATTACCTCCTCCATGCTTAACAGATGGCGTCAGGCATTCTTCCAGCATCTTTTCATTTGCAATTTCTCCAGATTACCTCAACAAATTAACAGCTAGAATGCTAAAGGTCTGCAATGCCGTAATTGCTGCAAATGGAGGATTCTTTGACGAAAGCAAAGTTTGATGTAAAAAAAATCTTATTTTAAATACAAATCATTATTTCTAACCTTGTCAATGTCTTGACTCTATTTTCTATTCATTTCACAACGTTTGGTGGTGAATAAGTGTGACTTTTCATGGAAAACACAAAATTGTTTGGGTGACCCCAAACTTTTGAACGGTAGTGTACACATATTTATAGCATTAAGTAGTTGTTGATCATTTAGTCTTAAGCCTGCTTCATGCGTAAAGTACCCTTATACAACATTTGTTGTGATTTGTCGCAATATACACGAAATTGAATGGAATTGAACTGAACAGCACATTCACTGTATGATCAGTTGAATTGCATCATTACTGTATGATCATAACATAAGAAATGGAGCTCATTGTCAGTGATAATAATAAATGTTGTGAGTAAATGGTTACTTCAACGTCAGATCCTTCAGAAAGGACACCAGCCACACCTCCCCTAAATTAAGTGCCTTAATTTGCGTTAGATGATGTTCTGGCCATAATTCAAAGATTATGTCAGCATGTTAGTGCCTCACCCTTTATCTAACATTGCCTGTGTTGCAGAATTTCTTTATCCAGGGGAACAAATACCTTTGGGACGAAGGATTTTCATCTCCAGACTGACAAAAGACCTTCCTGTCAATTTATACTTTCAAACCACCATTTTTGCTTTGTTTGACTTTGCTACTATGTGCTGCTACTCAGCATTGCAAATGAGTATCTGTTCTGAACCGCTTTACCTGGATAAATACAGGGTTGAATTGAAAAGAAATAAATCCAGACAGTTTAAAATTCTATTTCCTCCAGTCTGAAGGCTTGGGGAAATTAGTCAACAATGTATGGAAAAGAAAAAGCAATAATTGCTTGATTTCATTTTATTGTCAATTCTTCTCTACTACATATTAGCATTACGCTAGTGTGTGTGTGTGTGTGTGCGTGTGTGTGTGTGCGTGTGTGTGTGTGTGTGTGTGCGTGTGTGCGTGTGTGTGTGTGCGTGCGTGCGTGCGTGCGTGTGTGCGTGTGTGCGTGTGTGTGTGTGTGTGTGCGTGTGTGTGTGTGTGTGTGTTTGTTGGTTGTGTGAAAGTGTGTGTGTGCGTGCGTGCGTGCGTGCGTGCGTGCGTGCGTGCGTGCGTGCGTGCGTGCGTGCGTGTTGAAAATATAGATGACTGTCTCAGATATGCCAACACAGCCATGTCAGAGAAGGGTGCAGTTCAATTCATGTGTTGCACATTTTCATCTCTGAACGGATATTAATGTCTAAGGGGAAATTAAACAGGTGTGTGGTGTGTGTCTGTGTGTGTATACTTGTGCTTTTTGTTTGAGTATTGTGGATATCTAGGATGGCAGGAAGGTTTTGTCGGGGAAATACCAATCCGTTCCCACCAATATAAAACAGACAATGATGAATATGTGCTTCTTTTATGAAACACGCCGGTGGGTCTTACTGTAACTGTTGTTTCATTTTGTCAAGCATTGACCCTCACAATGCACAATGGGGCTGTGATGATGCGCACCGGGCTGTGCTGCAAGGCACAGCCCAGTCGTGAAGTGAGCGGGTAGCCTTGCGCTTATCGGGTTGCAATAGCTCTATAGCAAAGCTCTTTAATGTGTTTGCGTCCACGGAAACATTTCCCCGAAGAATTTCAAAAGCACAAAGCTGCAGAGCTTTCAGGGTAAAAAAAAAAAAACGCATCCAAGGTTGTTAAGTGAAACCAACAAATAGGTTTACACGAGTCGAATGAAGAAAAAAAAAATGCTATGGGAGAAAATCCCAATACAAAACTTGAAAAAGGAACCTACTATAACATGATTGCCTGGAAAAAAAATCCTACACATGGTCAAACGCAAGTCATGCTGCCAATCTTACAGATCATTTTGTGGTACTAAACAATTATTTCCATCACTTCAGGAGGGGATCTGATGTAAAGGATTTACTCTAATTCCACTGCTTTGGAGAGACTGACACAAAAATCTCACCACTCGCTTATTTTCATTACAGCATAGAAATCAATGTAATGCTCCACGAGGCTGTAATGACTCTGGAGTAGACAGTATTGTGTAATGTACAGTATAAATATCCTCCTTTGTATGGGTCAAGCCCCTCTTTAGCCCCGAGAAAAAAAATCCATGAGCCCACCCTACCTGCTGCCCCTCCCCCCACTGCATGTTATTTCAGCACACTATCACAGAGATCAATACTGGATGCAAGATAGGATAAAACACAATAAACAGACAAAAAATAATAATAATCTTATTTAAAATCCAATGGATATACGGGGTTGACAACGTCTGGCTATAACAAGTTGTGAGAGTAATATCAGCAGTTTACAAAACTAGCACGCAGAAGCACATTCTATGAAGAAGGGTAATCTGCACTTTTCAAAAGAACGTGTGTCCCTAATTAGAGCATTTACATAGACATTATTTTAGGTTGTCATCTGATAAATGTGTCCGATCTGCATCATTATTACAATTTTAATTCGTTAATTTGTTAAGTTTTAATGATTCATTCATTTGGTGAGATTCTTTGGTGTCTGAGGCGAACTAAAGTCTAGCCAAACTTGTTTTTTTTTTTTTAAACTAAGCTTGACTTATTGAATGAGAAGCAACTGACATGCAACTGTAAATATCCTTAAAGCCAGATCAAGCGGAGTAATCTCAGGCCAGGCAGCAGTCCTCAGCATTTATGAGCAAATAAGCACGAGAAGCAACACTGGGATGGGACGGCCAAGTAATGGTCAGAGTGGACAGGATGAGATGAAGACAAAGATGGATGAGGTGAGGGACAGAAATGACAAAGCACTGAGGGATACATTTAAAGCAGTTATTCCCAACCAATGTGACAGTGCACTTCAGTGGCCATGGGAAATGATCAAATTTCACTTAATTAATCAGAAAACTGTTCATTTATAATAAATAATATATCTGGGTTCATTTAGTGACTCATAGTGACAGAAAAAAATATTTTAGATGCCAGAGTACTTTGTAGAAAAATTACATCTGTATCCACTCTTTGGATATTTTTTATTTGTTGCTAAATCACAGGATTTTTCAAACTTCAAATATGTGCCATGGCTCAATAAAAGTTGGGAATCACTGGCTTAAACGGAAGTCAAGTCAAAAATGTTTTTTACAATAATTAATCAACTGTTCTCAGACTCCAAATGCACTGCACAACTAATGGGTTCTTTTAATGGGGCATAATTAATTGGGTCAGCTTCATTCTCATTCAGAATGCAAGCAGAAAATGTCTGACATTATTATTTTGCACCAACCATGACGGAGAGAAATGTCACAATGTAATTCTGTAATTTACAAGAAATTAACAATGTATAATAGTTCACTTAAAGAAAATTTTAGCAGTTAATGAGCACCATAATATACACTACCGTTCAAAAATGTGGGGTCATTTAGAAATGTCCTTATTTTTAAAACTAAATTGCTGTTTTTTTTAAACTAATCAGGAATAAACTCAATACATTGATAATGTGATAAATAACTATTCTAGCTGCAAATGTCTGCAATATCTACCTAGCTATCACCCCTCCAGTGTTCTAATGGTCTATCACAGAATGGGCAAACTACGGCCCGCGGGCCACATTCGGCCCACGGGGCCGTTTCATCCGGCCCACCAAACCTGAATAAATTGTATTATTGAACTTTTTTTGGGGTCATTTTCCCTGCAATTACTATGTTTCCCCAGTAGATGATGAAGTGCCCGCCCACGCATTTATTCCCGGGAGCCGTGTCAGAAAGCTCGGTACACACTCACAAGTGCGTGTGCGTACTCAGTAGTACGGACGCGGCGCACTCCGCGCTCTATTTCATCTATCGGTGCCGAATTTCGAGCGTAGGCTTTGACGTCAGTATTCTCGTAATTCGCGCGCTGAGGTTTCAGATACAGTTTTACGCTAATGCCACCCACGAACCTTCCCCTGGAATCCTTCCATTAAAACGAGTAGCCCGAAGAAAAGAAAGGTGGACACTGAGTGCCGAATGTTAAAAAAAGAGTGGACAATTTGGCTCGATCTACGTGTGTGAGAAGACGTTCAGCCACATGAACGTCAACAAAGCCCGTCACAGATCTAGGTTAACGGACCGACACCTCGGCTCTATCCTAAGAATTACCACAAGAAATTTTACTCCAGACTATGATGCACTAGCAAAAAAGCGAAACCAACAATACTATTGATTCCTTTATTACTTTATTAGATGTATTCTTTCACTGATTCTTCAAGATGATGTATTTGGTCAGAATGTTTGCCGTTTGATGTGATTTTGGCTCATTAGATAAACATATTTCATAAATCTGACCTGCAGGCGCTGAAGTGATGGAAAATATTATTCATCATAACAGTGTCGTATTTAATAAGAATCACTGATAGTATTTTTTTGGTGAAATATTTTTTTAATGCTGTTAATAAATGCATTTGTTTTCAAAAAGTTTTTTTTTTATATCCATGCTTTAGTATCTACTAAAAGTAAAAACCTTTTATGCTATGACCTTTTCATGTCATGTCTATTACTTCACACAAACACTACATCCATCTGCTCCTGGTTCGGCCCCCGGTCAAAATTTAGAACCCAATTTGGCCCGCAAGTCAAAAAGTTTGCCCACCCCTGCTATTGTGTTTGCTAATTGTGCTAGGCTAATGGATGATTAGAAAACCCTTCTGCAATTATCTTAGTTTTCATGGAAAACACTAAATTGACTGGGTGACCCTAAACTTTTGAACTGTTGTGTAAGTCCATACCAAAACTGAATGATAAATTCAAATACCCATTATGACTAAAATTCAAGGTGCTCCTCAAAAGAGGACAAAAATTAAACTGTCAAGATGATTATCTGATTATTCATCCGTTTTTGTAATGTCCTGATTTGTTTTCAAGATTCAAGATTCAAGAGTTTTTATTCGCCAAATGAGAAACAGGACTCCAATTTTCATTGACACACAATGTTTCAACTTGCACACTTTTAGTAGCCTCAAATGACACTTTCTTTGACCTGTTCAATAAAAAGTGGATGTATGGATGGATGGATGGATGGAAGGAAGGAAGGAAGGAAGGAAGGAAGGAAGGAAGGAAGGAAGGAAGGAAGGAAGGAATGAAGGAAGGAAGGAAGGAAGGAAGGAAGGAAGGAACCTATCTCTATTACTCACTGATCAATAGGGCATATACAAATAAACAACCATTCCGACTGTGGGCAATTCTGAGTTCAATATGAGGCTTAGAATTTCTCCAGCAGTAGGTAACATAATGGGAATGGGCTTATTTAATTAGTTCAGTCATCTTCATTTGTTATTCTGTTCATTCCATTGATTTTCCCTTTAGGATGTTTTAATATTATTGACATTTAAACCTCGAGGCTCACAAGGTTACATATTAGTGATTGTCTTGTGTTCCAACTTCAAGACTCGCAAGGCTGAGTGCTCAAGAGAGGGCTTCCTCCAAGACACAGGTGTCACTATTGTTGCATTTTTTTAGTTTCTTCATTTCTTTGTTCTCGGAACTCGAATTGAATTACTACACCACCATGGCACTTCCTGGATCTTGTCGATTCCTGACTGTTACCGACAATTATGAGCAGTCATTTACCAACCTCCCAAACATAACAAGTACTTTTGTTGATGACTTGATGACTTACATCAGTATGCTCAGGTCCTCTTTAGGAGTGTGCCCTCCTTAAAAATTGATGGAGGATGTTCTAAACCAGATTGACTCTTAATTTAGTACAGTATGTGACTGCCTTGACATATGAACATGATACAGTAGACCAGGTGTCACTGATTGTGGTCCTCAGGATCCAGTGTTCTGCATATTTTCTATGTCTCCCTCTTGCAACACGCCTGATTCAAATGATGAGGATAGTTATCCAGCTTCTGCAGACCTTGGTGATTATCTGATGAACAAGAGTGCTGCAAAGGTGAATGTAGGTGGAGGAAGGACAACCTGCCGGCTTCTTGTCAATTTAAAAAAAAGACTGCTGGTGCGACTACTAGAGCATCGTTAAAGAGGCCTTATTGAAGTTAACTGTCATAAGCCGTGTTTTATTCAAAGCTATTGATTTTCTATTCTTAGCTCATGTGAACAGTTTTCCCTTGAAATGTGCGGTACCTTCCTGCACTTTTTAATTGATATGGTTGCTATTGCTGAGGCTCTCATTTAAAACTTTTGAGCAGAGACTCAAGGAGAATTGTCATACTATTTTATTGTGTGCAATTGCTGGGAATGGTAAGAGAACATAAAGGTATGGACAAGGGGCAAACATCAGACAAACTGACAATGATGTTATTGCTGAATGTTAGAAGGGTCATCATTGGCCAATTTAATTGGCAACCCAATGAAATCGTCGGGGCCCCAGTAGAAATTACACGAAAACACTTGCAAATCAAAATCCTATGCCAGATTAAAAGAAGAATAAAGGTGAATATTAAAGCAATCATTTAAAAGTGGCCTTTACATTAAATGAGAACCCCAACTATAAACAAAAATTTTAAAAGATTCCATTCTGGTAAGTGCTGATAGTAAAATAAGTTTCCTTGTTCCTATTTTAGTAGAAGCATGGTAGATTAGCAATTAATTTCTGTTTGCATGCGCTTCCTGTGCTTTTATAGATTTTTTTTTCCAAAAGCAAGCATTTAAGGTAAATTAAAGACAGTTGATGCTGTCCATGTACGCTCTGCAAATGGCTGGCAGCCAGTCTTGGTTGTACCTTGCCTCTCGCTCAAATGATGTTTTGACTCACCTTTTGAACCCTGATGAACCCTGAAGACTAACATGATGAATTTATGGATATTCCATTATGTAATATCATGTTGCCGTTTGCCACTTGTGAATTAATTATATGTTTTTGCTTTCTGCTGCTGATATATTCTTACAATAGAATTCATGAGTCAGACGCAAAATCATCCTGCTGGGCAAAAGAAAGGGGGATCAAAGACCTCTCAAGAATAATAAAAAAGAAAAACAGTGGCATTGCACCATAACTAGGAGCTGAACCATCGTGTTCTAATTTGAAAATATGCAAACAATAAAAAATACATCAAAATGAGAGTAAAGATTAGTCAGCATCTGTTAATGTTCCTACCACATCACATAAAAAATTCAAACAACAGAATACCTAATGACACATCAGAGACACAGACAGAGATCAAACATGAGGTGTTCCTGATTTTCAGTATGGCTACCATTAACGCGACAATGTTAACAGGCGCCACCCCCCTCCTCCTCAGTATTCTGGCGGCAGCAGCAGAGAGCGCTGCCAGCCTCTATCGATCAGACATTTAGCTGAATGTTCTCATCGAACAGCCGGCTGCTGCGGACGAGACGCACGTGGCCAGACTAAAAAGCAGCCTTGAGCTCCCACCAAACGCATACACAGACAAGGAAAGGGAAGAAGCAAAGAAGGAAAATAAATGAGGTGTCAGCTCAAAGGATGGACCTAAAATTGCTGACCAGACACAACATAATATAAAAATAAAATAATTAAATAGCTAGCTATTTATTATACATTCAGTATGCTGAAAACCAACAACATTCTGAGAAATTAGCATGGTCTGATATCATAACACATATTGATTTGTTTATAAATTTTAAAAAGGTTTTATAGTTTGACTGAATTTAATTTCTCATCTAAAGCAAGAAGATTATAAGTGTAATGTTGGGTAAACTGGACAGACTCTTGGTGTTATTCCGAGGTGTTGTGAGATAGCCAGTGCAAGTTACTGTGCTTTACCCTGATACCATCACACACACACACACACACACACACACACGCACACACACACACATACACACACACACACACACACACACACACACACACGCACACACACGCACACACACACACACACACACACACACACACACACACACACACACACACACACACTCACACATTCACATAGTACACACTCGCACACAAACATGCACGTGCAAACATGGACACGCAAACACACACCAGATGGATTAATTTACAAACCAAGAGAAAACAACAACATAATGTAAATCAAGTCAAGTCAACAAGTATTTCAGTAACCACACACCATAAAACTTCTGAAATCGACTGTCCTTGCAGGCAGAATTCAACCATTTGAGAATTCAAGGATATGTATTATCAATTGGTCTGTTGAATCAAAATCTGTTCATCTTTCTCTCCCAAAAAAATGGCAATATATATTTTTTTAAAAATCACAAAAGGAATACAGTGATTACTGAAGAATAACATGCACATCCATATTATATGTATCAGGAAAAAGCAGATTTTTCTTATTGCTCATGAATACTATGCTTCCTTGATTTGTTGCTAAGGGAAGAATGAATGATATGAAATAATAAATAAATAAATAAATAAATAAATAAATAAATAAATAAATAAATAAATAAATATTTAAAAAATGTAGTTTGCTAAATAATATATGTTTAAAAAAACAGGACGACAAAGAATCTCTACATTGAAGAATATCACATTCTTGGCCATCTTTTGCACAGATATTTTCAGTCTACATGAAACTGGAAATGTATTCAAAGTTCCAAACATTCGAAACAGTAATTTAGCTATGTTCAATGCTGTATGCTGTGCTCTCACTTTGGTCATCTCTGTGGCGTAGCCTAGATTGTAACGTGACCTAATAGATGAATGAATGAATCACACCTCTGAAAATAAACTTAAATGCAATGACCAAAAAATATCTGCATATGATGTCTGCAATCATACACACTGCAGTCGTCCCAAATGGTAAAGCTGGACGGCCACATACTTGCAGCATGGAAACGATTGGAAATATACTTCATTCCTACAAAAGGACAAACCTGTAGTCTACCCAGCAAGTTCATCTGACTTGCAAGAGGTGAGATTTAGTTTGTAAGGAAGGCTTACGGTTTTGGGCATATACCACCTAATGTGTGAGAAATTGAGTTATTTGACAAATCAAGTGATCGTGTATTGTACTGTCGGTTCCTGCAATATTAAATCTGGCTACTGCTCTCTTGCAATCTCCTTTAAAAGCAGTTGAAGTCAGAAAAATGAGATATGCGTGTATGTGTGGCGGGAGTAAAGGCTCAGGGCATTGAGCCAAAAGCCAAAGGAGAAGCATGAAAAAGTTGATAAAATTCAATGAGAGAAAGGCTCTTAGTCAATTCAAATTCTGTAGAACTTGAGAAGAAACAAGATGGCAAAACCGTATCCAAGCACTGCGTTTCAATAAGTGCCACTTCATCGTGGCAGTGAGGAGATTGCTATACAGCGTAGAATTGATGGTCAACTCGTTGCAAGAGTATTCAACCGCAACTGACCTTTTCAACCCAAGTGAATGGAAAGCTGTTTGAAATTTAGAAACCCTTTGTGCTATATTGAATTACTATTATGCATCCTTTTGTCATTAATTAATATGAAGACTATAGTCTAAATGAAATAAATGATCTAACTTTAACACTCATGCAACCTGATTGCTTTGATTAAATTTAACTATTTCTTATATATGTTAAGGAGGAAGTCAACCTCAAAATCTTCTGTGTAATAATATGTTCTGTGGAGCCCCACTCATTCACTAATCATGGCTAGCCAGTTTTCTGAAGCTGAGCTGTGATTGGCTGAGACCTGGCAACTGTGATGTCATTGCCAGTTGAAAGTAAGTCTTGGCATTTGTTACACCACTTCTTACAAATCTAGAACTGTCCCAGTAGGTTCATTATCGTACTGGTCTTTATAAATGCTACAATTAATCTTTGTTTTGCCAAACAAAACTACCATTGATTTTAACATTGAGAAGAAACAAGGCCAACTAAAAAGAAAAAAGGGAATTATTGTCTAGTTGGTGAAGAAAATTTAAAAATTATTTTTTTCCTAACATAAGCTTAAACCTCACCTCACTATGTGTGATACTATCTGATGTCATTCATGCTGAAAAAAAGCGTGACTATCTTTCCTCGATAAAACCCACCTGCCTTGAGTTTGAACATAATAGACATACTGTATCTCGATTAATCCCAATTGCCTTCGATGTTACATCAGGATAGCTCATTGAGCATAATCAGCGAATTTACGTAAAGTACAATATAGCAACAGTACAGATATATGGACAGAGAGACAGATGGACTGTGTTAGTTAGAGCATATTAATCAGTAGGAGACAGTCAGCAGGCTGAGTGATGGAGAGCAACCTAATAGTCAACTTCCCTTTAACCTGCCTGTGTGTGTGCGCGCGCGCATGTGTGACCCTGAGGTCAAATCTATAATGGAAGATCCTCTCCTCCATCTCACTGCCCTTTACTCTGCTACCGATACACAGCTGCTTTTCTTTTGTGCACATCACAAATGGTAATGGAGATCAAGCATAGTACAGTCTTCTCAATGTTAGGGCCTCTTTTGTCTTAACCTCGTTTCTGTTCAACTTACATGAAATGGAAAAGTCATATATAAGAGTATATTTCATTTATTAAGAAATGTTGAGAAAGGTGTAAATAAGCATTCTTCTCGTCTAACCAGTACTCAATGTCTTGGTTTCATTAAATTTGCTTTCAACACATTGATATGATTGCTGTGGATAAATTCATGTGCAAATCCAAAATACTGAAAGCCTTGGTTTGTACCTTCGTTGCTCAGAAACATCGGTGGCAAGAAAGATGTACCTGTGAGTGTGATGCCAAATTAATGTGACGGAACTCTCAAGAGAAAAACATATCTTTTGAAGCTGGAGATCCAATTCGTCTTCCTTCACTGGAGTTACACTGGACTCGTTACTTATAGTTGAGATATCCCCACTATCCCTCTCCCATGGAACAAACAAAATTATCTCAGAATTAATTAGTGAAACTCTAAATGATTAATTTTCATCACTTTAAACCCGTATCTCACTGAGTAGCAAAGGTTAATGCACCTTGCAAATGTTTTTTTTTTTTTTTGTCAGGGTTTGTTGAACAACAGTTGGAAAGATGTTCGCCAGACATTTTTAAATAGTTATAGCAAACAGTTTTTCTTGTCTCCATCAAATTTTTAACATTTCTTTGCACTAGAAAAAAAAAATAGTTTGCAACCGTTTGCAACTGCTTGCAACCTTTTAGGAACCCTGACAAAATACCAACATCAACTACACATGCAAACATGTGTCAAACTCAAGGCCCGAGGGCCAGATACGGCCCGCCACATCATTTTATGTGGCCCGCGAAGACAAATTGTGCATAAAATTCCTGTGTTATTACTAGAATTGCAAATTGTCTTCACTTTTAATAATATCTTTTTTTTTTTAATATTTGACCAGTTTTTACTCGTCTGATTTGAAAACGAGTTATTTGTCAGTGTCACGTCTCGTCCCCAACTGCTCCACTATGTGTCTGTTGTCTTGGTTTCTGTCTGTGTGCTCGCCCCTCCCCTCCTGTGTGCCCATGATCAGTGTGATTATTCCCACCTGCCTCTCGTTACCTGTCGTGTATATAAGTCCTGTCTGCCCTTCACTCCCGGTCGGATCATTGGTTGTGGTCGTTCGGTGTTGGATTTATGTTAAGTGTTAACGTCATGATGTCTTTTTGGTTCCAGTTGCTGTCATTGGTAATGTCACCCTGTCATTTTGTTTCATGTCTTTTTCGGTCAGTCTTGTTGTTAGGTTTTGTTAGGTCATGTCAGTTGCCGAGTCTGTTACTTTGCCTTTTTTGAGTTCACCAATAAACCCTGGTCCAAGCTGCACTTGGTCGTCCTGCTCCATGCTCCACCCGACCGTGACAGAATGATCCGACAACTACAACGACCAGCGCTTGGACCCCCCTCCACCACCAGCTCCCGCTGCGACGCCCGATCGTCGTCCGAACTTGTTCCGGCGCCATGGGCTCCGCGGCCGGCATCGGACTTCGCTCCCACGACGCCAGACCCACGGCCGCGCTCGGACTTGCTCCCGCGACTCCGAACCCGCGGCCGCCACCAGACTTCGCTCCAGCGACTCCAGACCCGCGGACGCCATCATACTCGCGGCCACCATCGGGCCTCACCCCGGCGTCACTGGACCCACGGCCGTCGTCGGACTTCTTGCCAGCAACGCCGGACCCGCGGTTGTCGCCCGACTTTGAGCCAGCTGCACCTGGCTCCACTCCCACTGCTGTGGCGCATGATGGCTCCTGCCGCTACGCACAGCCACGCCTTCTGAAATGCCGCCGATCGCGGTACGGATTTTCAGAGTTGCCGCCGATCGCGGTACAGATTTCCAGAGTCGCCGCCAATTGCCGTACGGACTTCCAGAGTCGCCATCCGAGTGCACCTTATGTTTGGGTTGCCGCCCGAGTGCGGTTCATGTTTGTGTTGCCGCAGATTGTGGGGTTGCCGCCCGAGTGCGGTTCAGGTTAGGGTTGCCGCCCGAATGCGGTTCAGGTTAGGGTTGCCGCCCGAGTGCGGTTCAGGTTAGGGTTGCCGCCCGAGAGCGGTTCATGTTAGGGTTGCCGCCCGAGAGCGGTTCATGTTAGGGTTGCCGCCAGAGTGCGGTTCATGTTAGAGTACCCGCCAGAGTGTGGTTCAGGTTCCCCAAGTACCCGCCAGAGTGCGGTTCGGTCCCCCAGTTCGCCGCCCGAGCGCGGTTCGGTCCCCCAGTTCGCCGCCCGAGTGCGGTTCGGTTCCCCAAGTTGCCGCCCGAGTGCGGTTCGGTTCCCCAAGTCGCCGCCCGAGTGCGGTTCGGTTCCCCAAGTCGCCGCCCGAGTGCGGTTCGGTTCCCCAAGTCGCCGCCCGAGTGCGGTTCGGTTCCCCAAGTCACCGCCCGAGTGCGGTTCTGTCCCCCGAGTCGCCGCCCGAGTGCGGTTCTGTCCCCCAAGTCGCCGCCCGAGTGTGGTTCTGTCCCCTGAGTCGCCGCCCGAGTGCGGTTCTGTCTCCCAAGTCGCCGCCCGAGTGCGGTTCTGTCCCCCAAGTCGCCGCCCGAGTGCGGTTCTGTCCCCCAAGTCGCCGCCCGAGTGCGGTTCGGTTCCCCAAGTCGCCGCCTGAGTGCGGTTCTGTCCCCCAAGTCGCCGCCCGAGTGCGGTTCTGTCCCCCAAGTCGCCGCCCGAGTGCGGTTCGGTTCCCCAAGTCGCCACCCGAGTGCGGTTCGGTTCCCCTAGTTTTTTTTTTTGGGACGTCGGGAGCCGTCCCTTGTGGGGGGGGGGGTTCTGTCACGTCTCGTCCCCAACTGCTCCACTATGTGTCTGTTGTCTTGGTTTCTGTCTGTGTGCTCGCCCCTCCCCTCCTGTGTGGCCATGATCAGTGTGATTATTCCCACCTGCCTCTCGTTACCTGTCGTGTATATAAGTCCTGTCTGCCCCTCACTCCCGGTCGGATCATTGGTTGTGGTCGTTCAGTGTTGGATTTATGTTAAGTGTTAACGTCATGATGTCTTTTTGGTTCCAGTTGCTGTCATTGGTAATGTCACCCTGTCATTTTGTTTCACGTCTTTTCCGGTCAGTCTTGTTGTTAGGTCATGTCAGTTGCCGAGTCTGTTAGTTTGCCTTTTTTGAGTTCACCAATAAACCCTGGTCCAAGCTGCACTTGGTCGTCCTGCTCCATGCTCCACCCGACCGTGACAGTCAGTTTGTTTTATAGCTTTAACTGTATATAAAATGAGGTGCTCATACATTTATTTGGGTTGACAGTCATAATGGCCCTCTGAAAGAAGCTATGACTCCAATGCGGCCCGCGAAAAAAATGAGTTTGACACCCCTGCACTAAGGGCTCGGTGAGATACAAGCCTTAATTTGGTCAATAGCACTCAAACTTTGGACGAAACAATAGTTTACCCAGTTTTGACATAACAGGTGTCAGCCTGGCTTTCCTCTTCATTTGAGTGTTCATGGCTTGACTCTAGTCCAGGGGTGGGCAAACTTTTTGACTTGCGGGCCGAATTGGGTTCTAAATTTTGACCGGGGGGCCGAACCAGGAGCAGATGGATGTAGTGTTTGTGTGAAGTAATATAAACGACCTGTAAAGGTCATTGCATAAAAGGTTTTGGCCTTTAGTAGGTAGTAAAGCATGGATATTCAAAAAAAGTTTTTTGAAAACAAATGCATTTATTAACAGCATTAAAAAAAACATCCCTAAAAAACTGCTATCAGTGATTCTCATAAAATATGACACTGTTATTATGAATAACAGTCTCCATCACTTCAGTGCCTGCAGGTCAGATTAATGAAAGATGTATGTTTATCTTATGAGATCACATCAAACGGCAAACATTTTGACCAAATATATCATCTTGAAGAATCGGTGAAAGCATACATCCAAATAAAGTAATCAAAACGGCAACACGGTGAGGGGTATCTGAAAATCAGAGCAGAGTTTTAACTCACAAACACCTGGTAACAGAAGTGAGGAAACGGAAAACACTTCCTTAAAGTAAGCCTTAAGAATTTTAAAGGTTAAGATTAGTCACAAACAGGTGGTGCATCAATGTCCTTGAGCATCCTGCATTGTTTGAAAATGAGAATGGTCGCTAGTTTCAATCCCTGCTATTTGTACAGATCATATTCAAAATGCATTTTTTTACAACAAACTTGAAAGCCTCCCCTTCATTTTCAGTGGGAACAGTGTTGTTTGTCTCCCTTTTTTTGCTAGTGTGTCATAGTCTGGAGTAAAATTTGTTGTGGCAATTCTTAGGAGAGATCCGAGGTGTTGGTCCGTTTACCTAGATCTGTGACGGGTTGATGTTGATGTTCATGTGGCTGAACGTCACGTCGCGTACGTCGAGCCAAATTGGCCACTCTTTTTAAACACTCGGCACTCAGTGTCCACCTTGCTTTTCTTTGGGCGACTCATTTTAATGGAACGATTCCAGGGGAAGGTTTGTGGGTGGCTTTAGCGTAAAACTGTATCCGAAAACTGGGCGCGCAAATTACAAGAATGCTGTCGTCACAGCCCACACTCTAAATTCGGCACTGCTACAAATAGAGCGCGAGTGCGCCATTTCCGTACTACTGAGTACGTACACGCACTTGTGAGTGTGCACCGAGCTTTCTGACACGGCTTCCGGTAGTAAATGCGCAGGCGAGTGGTTCCCCATCTACTGGGGAAACGCAGTCATTGCAGGCAAAATGACCGAAAAAAAAAAAAAAGTTTAATAATACAATTTATTTAGGGTTGGCGGGCCGGATTAAACGGTCCCGCGGGCCGGATGTGGCCCGCGGGCCGTAGTTTGCCCATACTAAAGTTTAGTCTAAACACTTTTGGTCACCCTCGTATACTCTCTCTTCCAGTTTCACCACAATCACTTTAAAACAACGTCAGTTACTTTCCTCAATTCCACCGTATAATTTAACATATTTTGTTATTAATAAAATATGGAACATCATTGTTGCTATCCTTTTGTAGCAAGCCCAGCAATGAAATATTGTGCACTCAAATCCACCTTTACCATTGATAACATCACTTGCGCCTTTAGATCAGTGCTGATAGTGAATATTCTCTTCCCTTCATCCATGGAGAAAAATAACAAGGTCATATTTGATCTCCTCTGCCTTTTGAGTGTATCTTGGATGTATGGCTGTTATTTAACCACAAAAGCAATGTACGAAATCTACATTGTCTTGCCGACACTGTACAGGTGTGAATCTTCCACCATGCATCAAGTGTGAGAGGTCTTTTGAACTCTCTCTCCAAGAATCAATTTTGAGACAGTTAATTAATCAATCTTATGATCCTTGGCAATTGCATTTTTGTGTGGACCCTTTTGTATATGCTTCCTATTATTATTTACCAACATTACCTTAAAGAAGCACCCAATAACTGGCATTGTTATGTAGCTGTTTCTTGCCCTTTTCTTTGCAGTCATTTTAATATGATTTAATTTTAATTTGTGGTTGTGTAATACATGATTTAGGAGTCAATTGGAAAAGAAAGGCACCAGAAAGATGGTCCTAATTGTAGTCCCCCATGCTCCCTAAGACAACATAAAGCAACATTTAAAGAACTATTCAGTGTTCAGAATTGCAGTTGTAGCAATCATGACACAACTTCAGTGTTACAGCAGGCACCTTGTAAAAATTCAGAAAATTGACATTTTATTGGCTTAAACACGAATAGTTGGGTCTCCAGAGTGTTTACTCAAGTGATAAATTAGACAACCAAGTATATCTTCGTTATCTCCTTTTGCCCGCAAGTGAACTATCCTGCCCTACTCTTGCGGGCTAATTTGCCTGAAATCAACCCCACACAGTTTCTTCGTCCCATGATATGATCAGCAAGGCTGGATGAAGAGCCAAATTCATTGTCAAGCAACAGCAGCGGTTTGGATGCCAGACTACGCTGTCAGAACCATCATCAGATCAAGTCTCTGGCTTGTGAATTCAGCACCTTATTACTATCGGCATGACGTATTTTTTATGGGTCTACCATAGCACTTTACTGAACTGGTAGCTTCTACCATTGTATGAATTCTCCTTTATATCAATCTTCAGGGCAAGATGTAAATTCTTTATCAAGCAACCTTTGCGTTGTCTGTCCATGTTGCTATAAAGCCGTATTAGCATGACAAAACAATGCTCAAACAATTTTTAAAGTAGTGATGGAGATCTAATG
The DNA here is from genome assembly GCF_024217435.2 of Syngnathus scovelli. NCBI lineage: Eukaryota > Metazoa > Chordata > Actinopteri > Syngnathiformes > Syngnathidae > Syngnathus > Syngnathus scovelli. The sequence continues at coordinate 5,840,938 of NC_090859.1, forward strand.
GCTAACATTATGAATTTGGGTTAAGTCACCACTTTACAAGATCACTTGGATATAGTTGTATATATTAACTGTTGACATTTAGTGTATCTTTATCAGTTCACTTGAGCACTGCTGCAAGTTCACTTTTTGGTTATACGAGGTTTTCCGTGAGTAACCCAGCATCAGGGCCCCTTGACGCTATCGTGCAGTCTCTCTTTTGTATGTCAATGCAGGTAAAGCTGCTTCACTGCCTCTTTTTTTGGCTCTGTTGACTCTGCTGCTTGCGGCCACTGAAGTGTATTTAAGGGGCTGTGTGATTATCGCTTCTCTCCGAATGTTTGTATATGTGTGTGTGGTACTGGACAAATCCAGTGAAACATTCTGCATCTTATTTACCCCCCACGCCCCCTCTTGCATCGTACACTGCATACAAAGGGTCATTAACCTTTTTGAAAATACAGTGAGCCCTCGCTACTTCGCGTTTCGTTTATCGCGGCTTCACTAAATCGCGGATTTTTTTTCGAAATTAAAAAAAACATTTTAAAGTAAAATAAAACTTCTAAATTGAGGAAACATGTGTCTAACCTTTAGGACAATGTAGTATTGCTCCAAATGTTCATTTACATTCCTTTAGAAGTCCGTTTTCGCGTGTTAGCACGATCGCGAATTAGCATCTTTCCGCTAACTCGTTAGCCTGCCAAGTACTTCTTGTTGGTGACTGTACTTCGCGGATTTCATTTATCGCGGGTGTTTTTTTTTAAACTAATTATCCGCGATACACGAGGGATTACTGTATTTGATTAATAAACGTGAAGAGCTACCAGTTTGATACCCACTTGAAAAAGCACATTTAGTGAAATTACTGTGATACCTTTTTAAAAAATATTTGCATACACTAATCATGATGTCTAAAACAGATAAGTGTTATAACACTATTTCTTTCAAAAAATATATATATATTTGCCAGTGTTTACATTTTCAAATAATCGCTTTCTCAACATTCCTAGAAAATTATAATGTCTCATTCCTAGTGAGTTATTTTTAGACCAGGGTCACAGGCTACTTATACGGTCCTTGGAGGCTTCCATGTGCCCTCGTTGGTGTGTATACAGTTAAAATCATGTGAAGCCTTTAGAAACACCTACATTGATCTTTAAATGTGTTTTGAAAAGAGTAGGAAAATAGATTTCTTTATCAAGCTTTCTTAATCCATCATCACCATGAAAAATTGGACCCAAACCATGATGTGCTTTCCAACTATCTTCACAGGTATGAGATTTTGATTGTGGTGTGGAGTGTTTTATTTTCTTCCGGTAAATCCAATTTCAAACCATTAGTACTTTTTGGACAGCATTGACTTCCCCAATGGAGAGTTCTACTTTTACGTACCTATTTATGTAATTGTGCACTTTTAGTTTGCCAGCAGATATGTTGGCATGTGCCAGAGATCTATTCCTTCTGACACGCTCTGACACCTCCTTGAATATTGAACGCAACAAGTTTTCTCCATTCATCATTAATCTTTCTGACCATTATGCTAATTTGGTTTAGTAATTATTTCGCCAATATAAGGTTTATCTTCCACAGGGGTCCACATAGTTTTTCATACTTTTTTGAGATTACTGCGTTTTACCTTACTACTTCTGTGCACTTGGGTTCCTCCCACTGCACCATGCAAACATCAAACCGTAATTAAATGAAGATCAGATTACATTTTATGAATAATGTATGCAGAAATCCACATTCTCGTGCTTTTTGGAACTATGCAGTAGAAAGGGCATATCTAATGATGAGATAACACATCTGGTGGGAACAGGTGATGAAGGCTGAAGGGTCTTTGTTATCGACATATTCTAGAGCCAAATTCTCCCGGTCGCATTTTCTTAACTACCGACATAGGTCTATACTTCTGAAACATCCGACTGGTATCCTTGGAATTTGATCGTAATCACCAAGAGGCATGACTCATTAAAAGAAGTATGAGGCTGGCTTTTAGTTCGTTTTTATGAAACTTTTTAATGTCATAATAATCCATTTGAAAAATAGAACATATACATATACATAAACAGAACAAATAGAAAATACCTCACAATGTAGATGTGTCATCACCACTTGGGACACGTTCACTATTGATGTATGCACCGCGCCATCAAACATTCTACGCTTGAAAGAGCATTTCTTTTTATATTCTGTATGAAATAAATCCAATAAAAGTAATAAGAATACTGTGCTTCATGTATGAACGCATGGTTGGAGGTCTATCAATAAAAAAAGAAGAGTGCCTGTCGTATCATAGAGCAGCGGTGCACAACTTTCCTCAGTTTAACATATTTGAAGACTCACACTGAAGCAAAAACAACAACAACTCATAGCCACCTGCCGCATGTTCAGAGCTAAAAGCCATGTAGAGTTGAAAAAACATCTACTGACAACAATATTTTTCACTAGATAATATAATATGTCGAGGTTCAATCATCAGTGCAATAAGGCGGTGCAATATCCAACCATCCATTTTCTATACCACTTGTTCCCACGGGCATCACAGGCGCGCTGGAGCCTATCCCAGCAGTCATCGGGCAGTAGGCGGGGGACACCCTGAACCGGTTGCGAGCCAATCGCAGGGCACACAGAGACAAACAACCATCCGCACTCGCACCTACGAGCAATTTAAAGTGCTCAATTGGCCTACCAAGCATGTTTTTGGGATGTGGGAGGAAACCGGAGTTCCCGAGACAACCCACGCGGGCATGGGGAGAACATGCACACTCCACACAGGGAGGGCCAAAGGTGGAATCGAACCCGTACCCCCCTAACTGTGAGGCGAACGTGCTAACTAGTGTGCTAACTAGTGTACTAAGCAGTGTGCTAACCAGTGTGCGAACCAGTGTGCGAACCAGTGTGCGAACCAGTGTGCGAACCAGTGTGCGCCACCGAGCCGCCGGCAGTGCAATATGATCATGCAAAATGTGCGTACATCACAGATTTGAGTGGCAGTCAAAAAAGCATGCAGCTGTACAATATATTCTAAAATAGATAATAAAAATCAACTGCGTGCTTTTGTTGGCTTATGCCCATGGAAGAATATAATAAGAATAAGAATCATAATAATCACAGAATACATGTACATGTAGCTCAATGATTTTTAACCTGGGTTTGATCGAACCCTAGGAGTTCGGTGAGTCGGTCTCAGGGGTTTGGCAGAGCTTCCACTGCAGAGGTCCAAACTAACCTGATGTCGTGTAATTCCATGACGACGCATATCTGAACTGGTCTCGCAAAGGCAACAGCAGAAGTCACACTGATTTGCAGGTACGTAATTTGAGTTCATGCATTGTGTTGATTTTGTTCTTTGAACAAGGTAATGTTCATGCACGGCTCATTTTGTGCAACAGTAAAAAACATTGATATCTTGAATTTGAAAAAAAACAATTTTATTTTTCACTAAAGAGGGGTTTGGTGAATGCGCATATGAAACTGGTGGTGTTCATGTTACCTTATATCCATGTGTGTAACTATCATTATAAATTGTTGAACTGATCAACCCATTCCTGTTACTTTCGTAATCGATCATGTGCAAAATACTATACAACTTATGACAGTGTCTTGTATATGTAACATACTGCAGCATGACATGAAACCACATTCACGTCCATTCCAAGATCATTTAGATCAGGGGTGTCAAACTCATTTTTTTCGCGGGCCGCATTGTAGTCATAGCTTCTTTCAGAGGACCATTATGACTGTCAATCCAAATAAATGTATGAGCACCTCATATTACGTATATACAGTAAAAGCTACAAAACAAACTGACAAATAACTCGTTTTCAAATCAGACGAGTAAAAGCTGGTCAAATATAAAAAAAAAAAGATATTAAAAGTGAAGACAATTTGCAATTCTAGTAATGACACACGAATTTGATGCACAATTTGTCTTTGCGGGCCACACAAAATGATGTGATGGGCCGTATCTGGCCCCCGGGCCTTGAGTTTGACACCTGTGATTAAAATCATTTTAAAAGTCATTAACAATTTTACATGTACAACTTTACCAATACATCTCATCTAAAAACATATAGCACTGGTATAAAAACGAAACCTTTTTTTGGTTTTATTAGTTGATGCTTTACACTGGGAATGAACCTAACACCACAACCATCACTGGCTTGGGAGCGCAGAGCTATGACCGTTAAGCTAAAAATCCATGTTGACAGCTAAGCAGTCAGCACTCTCTATGATCTTACGAGAAGTGAGGTTTGACTTCAACACACACTATTACTATTTGTTACACTCACCCCACATAAACCTTACTCCCAGTCCGGGTCATGGCACCACTGTAACAGGTGGCTTTATTACGGGCCGCCCCACTCGGGTTGCGAATCCACACTGTCACCGTCATTGACCACTGAGCTAAAAGTCTGGGCCGACAGTTAAGTAGTCAGCACTCTACATATATGTATGAGCTTACCAAGAGTAAGGTTTTACTAAGGTTCAATGCGCACAGCTGGCATCCGTTATTTATAGTCGGACAGCTACATATTTATATTCTGGCATCCGTTATTTATAGTCGGGTAGCTACATATTTATGTTCTTTTTAATCATCAACTCGCTCTGAGTGCTACCCCAACTCATTCGTCCAATCACACTCAGAGAACCACTATGATCATTTTAGATGTCTTTGTGGCCTTGCGAACATTCTGAAACGCTCAACACCAATTAGAACACAATTGCTGGTAAATAATAATTTGCAACAATATATTACAATAATATATTGGAGTAAAACTCATTTGTCACAAGGATTATAGCAAGATTTTTAGAGATCCAATTGTTTATGAGACCCTGAAGGTGCCTTTTGTTGTTTGGGTGAGTCAGGAGGTGGGGCCTGTTAGAATAGGCCTCTTTGGCACATGTGATTAGCTAGGTAGCTTGAGCTATGCCGTTATCGTGCTGTGACCCTTCTCTTGCTTTCACTGGCTTTCCCTTTCTCTATGACACTCTTTGCACATACATATGAGTTTACATTTCAGTTAAGATTGCTAAATTACACATTATCACACAGGCTAGGCAGATTCGGCCTCTTGCAGGTGGGCGGCCAAGAGTAGTATAAGCGTAGGAAGGCTCCACAGCTGTCTCGATCTTTCTAGCATACATTAAATAGTTAAACTGAGAAGGCAGCCTCCTCGTGATTACTATTAGCATAACGAGCTTTAAAGATAAAGAACTGGGATAAAAAAAACTCTTGAATCTTGAACTGGGATAAAATCCAACAGGCCAATGAAAGGCAGAAGACGATTCCAATTGTGTCTATATTCGATGAGCTTGAGGCTGAAGATGATTGATTGACCACGAGTTATAACTGTCATTCTGTAGTTAGTTGACCTATAGTATAGTGGACTTGTTGGTCCTACTCGAATCTATACTTGAATTAAAACAAAAAATCTGACCCGTATTGATGATCCCTGCGATCTATTAATTTCTTGTAAATCACAATGTCTTGTGATGTAGCCTATGTCTACCTATGTGTATGTCTTGTAAAACTACAATACTTTACACGTAATGATCATCTACTAAAAAATTCTGTTTGCTATTGTCATGAATCAATTTTACATCAATGTATGCACAGATAAAAAGTTCAGGGTAAGATATGGTTTAAGAAGCAGATGTACCAGTGCGTTTACATTTAGTGAACAAGACTTATGTATTTAATCTCATGATCTTGGTTCATCTGCAGATCATCTGCAGAGCAATGTGGATTAGACATTACATATGAGTAGATTAGCTCTCACGTTGTCAGATTTAAGAGTTTAAATGGAACCTTTTTGCATTACACATACATCAGATCTTCTGATAGGCTGTAATACGTATATCCAACAGGGATCACGAAAGATCCAGAATTAATGCGCTGTTTTCGTACGGTCATGAGTGTAACCACTCTGCCTCTGGCCAATGTCGAAGTTTTATGGAGGCCCTGAGGCTGCATGTCGTCAAGTGTAAAAGGCACGTAGGAAACACGGCAAGTTAAACAACAAAAGAATGAAGGGAAACAAATGAAAATATAGAAATACGTATACAATATTTTCCGGACTATGAATCGCAGATGTTTTCATAGTTTGACCGGGGTGCAATTTATACCCTGTAGCGACTTATGTGTGAAATTATTAACATACTCTTCTATAATTTCACATGCTATTTTCACACTAAACTGCAAGAGGGCGCTCTAGGCCTGTGTTGATCATTTCTGAAACTGACGATGAGTCTGACATAAGTGACAAAGAAGAGGAAGCACCGCATCTTCTACCTCCGGAGTTAGCAGAGTTGTTTAAAAGTGACACAGAGGATGAAGATTTAGTGATTTGGAGTGACACAGATGGTTTGGTAAATTTGTTAGCATGTTATTTATGCTTTCAGCGTGTCACCTTCCTGTCGGCGTGTCACCTTCCTGCTTGAAAGTCTGTGCTGAGCAGCTGGCAACCACCTTTGCACGGATCTTCAACCGTTCCCTGGAGCTGTGTGAGGTGCCCTCATGCTTCAAGAGCTCCACCATCGTTCCAGTGGCCAAGAAGCCTGCCATCACAGGTTTGAATGACTATAAACCCGTCGCACTGACGTCTGTGGTCATGAAATCTTTCGAGAGGTTAGTGCTGAACCACCTGAAAGATGTCACGGGCCTCTGCTTGACCCCCTACAGTTTGCCTACCGGGCAAACAGGTCGGTGGATGATGCGGTCAACATGGGACTGCACTACATCCTGCACCACCTGGACACCCCAGGAACGTACACCAGGATCCTGTTTGTGGACTTCAGCTTGGCGTTCAACACCATCGCTCCTGACATCCTCCAACAGAAGCTCATCCAGCTTGCGGTGCCTGCCTCCACCTGTCAGTGGATCACCAGCTTCCTGACCAACAGGAGACCGCGTGTGAGGCTGGGGGCATCACATCTGACACCCGGACCACCAATACTGGAGACCCTCAGGGGTGCGTCCTCTCCCCACTGCTCTTTTCTCTCTACACCAACGATTTCTCCTCAGGTGACTCTCCTGTGAAGCTCCTGAAGCATGCAGACGACACCACTCTCATCGAACTTATCCAGGACGGCGATGAGACTGCGTACAGACAGGAGGTGGAGTGGCTGGTCCACTGGTGCAGCTGAACCCGCTCAAGACCGTGGAGATGACAGTGGACTTCAGGCGAGACCCTTCATCACTTTTACCCCTCACTATCCGCAATAATACTATTCTCTCCACAGACACCTTCAAGTTCCTGGGAACCACAATCTCTCGGGACCTGAAATGGACCGGCCACATAGACTCTGTCCGGAAGAAGGCCCAGCAGAGGCTGTACTTCCTGAGACAGCTCAAGAAGTTCAACCTGCCGCGAGAGCTGCTGAAGACCTTCTACACTGCCATCATCCAGTCTGTCCTCTGCACCTCCATCACTGTCTGGTTTGGATCGGCCACCAAACAAGAGAAGCACAGACTGCAACGGACAATCAGGACTGCAGAAAAGATTGGAATCAACCTCCCACCTAGCCAAGACTTGTACCTGTCCAGGACCAGGAAACGTGCAAAGAACATCTCTACAGACCCTTCTCACCCAGGTTGCAGTCTGTTTGAACTACTCCCCTCCAGACGGCGTTATAGAGCTCTGTACGCCAAAACCAGCAGACGCAGAGACAGCTTCTTCCCCCAGGCTGTTGCTCTGATGAACTCACACCACTCTTAGAGTCTCAGAGTCATTACTGTGCAATAACATCCTGCTCTCCACACCTTTTTTGAATTGTCTACACTGTTTGTACTGTGTCCTCTCTGCATCCATTGCAGCCTGGTCATGCTGGAAGAGGGACCCTCCCATCTGTGGTCTCTTCTCAAGGTTTCTCATTTCCCCTAGCTGGAGTTTTGAGTTTTTCCTTGCCCTCTTGGGAGTTTAAGATCAGGGGATGTTTGAGAATATTTGCCATTTTTCACATGTCCTGAGTGTTTGTTGTTAGTCACCGAAATGTTGAACAGAGGCTGTGATTTACCGAAGTCAAATTCCTTGTTTGGCACGCTCAAACATGGCAAATAAAAACTCTTGAATCTTGAATCTTTACTTATCTCAATAATTCTTAATGTTATCATAACATACCAGGCGCGTTCTCAGTTCGTTGTTTATGTGTCATGTAACGTTAGCATACTATGCAATTATTCAGCCTGTTGTTGCCTCTATTCTATTTTCATTTTAAATTGCCTTTCAAGATGGCATGTCTGTTCTTGGTGTTGAATTTTATCAAATAAATGTCCAGCAAAAATGCAACTTATACTCCAGTGTGATTTATCTTTTCCTACTTTATTATGCATTTTATGGCTAGTGCGACTTGTACTCTGAAGCAATTTATAATCCAGAAGATACGGCAATAGAAGTATAAAAGAAGAAAAAGAAGAAATAAGAAAATAAGATGAAATGAACAACACAAGTTAAGAAGCATTTGAGAAACTTCTTACATTAACTAGTTAAATAAGTAAGAAAACAACAAGTCATACAGAAGTGAAAATGAGCAAGCACCAACACAAGGACTAACATTGGTAAATAATGGCAAGTAGATAATGGACCACCATTATTCATTATTCCTCTGTTTTTTTTTTTTTTTTTTTTTTTTCATACTTAGGGTCTTGCAGAAGGCTCTGCCCATCCACCCACGTGGGTAATTGGAAAAATAAAAACAAAAAACAGCAAAGAGAATGGCTATATTGGATCTCAGGCAGGCTTCTACAGCATATCCAGTTTTGAAGTCATATTCATTAATGTCACAGTCAGTTCATACTCAGTAAAGTCAAGAGGAGAACGTGAAGCCTGCACCACATGGATAATGTAACTCACCAACCAAGGCGTCAGGCAGGTTGTACTTGACAATTGGATATAGTTAACATTTTACAGGGCAGGAATACTATGATCAATTATTGAAAATTATAGGTTTCAAACCTATCAAACAATTTATTTAGTAAACTTGAATTATTTTTGTAATCATTACTACTGAATGTGAATAATGAGACTCACTTCTTCCCAGCATTTCCCAATCTGAGGAAGACAAGTTTTGATCTTGAAGAGAGACCAACACACACACACACGCATACGCGCGCACGCACACACACACACACACGCACGCACGCACGCACGCACGCACGCACGCACGCACGCACGCACACACACACACACACACACACACACACACACGCACACACACACACACACACACACACACACACACACACACACACACACACACACACACACATTGGTGACTCTCCAATAAACATTGATACCAAATGGTCAGGTGACGTTTTCCCGCCTTTTCTGGACAGTATAAAAGCTTCTGAGTTGGAGAATGGGGGTTGTTGTTTCATCTGCTGTAGTGCCATGTGTGCTGACCACCATTAAACAACCCAAGATCTTGCAACTAAAGAACCAACTGTTACTCCACATTTTGTTTTACTTGCTCAAGGACGGTCATTTCAAACAACACGCAACAGATGATGATCCCAACGTGATTTGTCCAGTTGAGCAGGTTTCGGACACTTTCAGGAGAGGTTTGCCACTCCAGTCCGGAGGTCCAGGGCCCCACCTCAACAAGGTAAGAAGGCGTTTTCCCTCACAAACTGTGACCTCCACACCATAGTGGTCTTTCCTGACACCAAATTTAACAAACTGTAAATTGAATAGATTTTATGTACATGAACTTATTTTCTTGGTAAAGATAGGGTAAAAGTTATGTGGAGAGTTATTTCATTTTTTGTGTTATTGTGTTGTTTTGTAGTCTCGATGAGGAATCTGAGATTTTCTTTTATGCTGTACTAAAATTTGCAATGAGGACTCCGGGGTTTTCTTTTATATTTAGTTGTTTTGTAGTCTCGATGAAAAATCAAAGTTTTTCTTTTATGTTGTGCTAAAACTTCCGATGAGAAATCCGGGGTTTTCTTTTATGTTGAAGTTATTTGTAAACTTTTAGCCACTGCACATTATCCGGAATTTGAGAAACTTAATAAACTTACAGCCACTGCTGTTGTCCGGCATTTGAGAATCTACATATTGTCACGGTCGGGTGGTGGAGCATGGAGCAGGACGACCAAGTGCAGCTTGGACCAGGGTTTATTGAAGCAACTCAAAAGGCAAACTGACATGACTTAACACACAATAACTTGACTGACTGACCGGGACGTGAAACAAGAAGACAGCAGGACATGACGGCATCAAGACAGGACGACAACACCGAACGACAGCAACCAAAACCAATGATCCGACAGGGAGTGAGGGGCAGACAGGACTTTTATACACGACAGGTAACGAGAGGCAGGTGGGAACAATCACACTGATCATGGGCACACAGGAGGGGAGGGGCGAGCACACAGACAGAAACCAAGACAACAGACACATAGTGGAGCAGTTGGGGACGAGACGTGACACATTTACTTTTAGCTGCTCGTTTCCCCTTATCTTTCTGTCTGTTTGTGTTTGTGGGGTCATGGCGCCTGAGATTGCCTGGGAAGATTGTTATGCTGAATTGAAATTTAATGTGGGGGTGACTGTAGGGTTCCTGCTCTTGTATTGTCTTACCTGTATTGGGGGAGGGGGGGCATGATAGGGCGTTGACCCTAAATAGTCCGGGGGATTTATTGTTACTATTGTCTATACATCCTACATAGGTAAATGTTGTTACAATTATTCAAGATTATTAATAGTGCTAATTCATATTAGTTATAAAAATAGAAGGTGAATTTGACTAAGAGAATGATTGGTTTGATCTGAAGATGCCATTAGCAGATAAGAGTGTTCGAGATCAATTTAAAATGACAGCAGCTATCTGGATTCTCATGGACCAATTCAGGAAGAGGGAACTGCAGCTCACCCTCCTCGAAGACACTGCCAGGACAATCGAGGGCACCTCCGGCAGCTCTTCGCTTTGACTTGGACATCCACTTTTAATTGATTTTCATAATATGTATTATTTCTGGCGGCTCGGTGGCGCACTGGGTAGCACGTCCACCTCACAGTTACAAGGGTGCGGGTTCGATTCCACCTCCCGCCCTCCCTGTGCGGAGTTTGCATGTTCTCCCCGAGCCCGCGTGGGTTTTCTCCGGGCACTCCGGTTTCCTTCCACATCCCAAAAACATGCTTGGTAGGCTGATTGATCACTCCAAATTGTCCCTAGGTGTGAGTGTGAGTGTGAATGGTTGTTTGTCTCTGTGTGCCCTGCGATTGGCTGGCAACCGGTTCAGGGTGTCCCCCGCCTACTGCCCGATGACGGCTGGGATAGGCTCCAGCACGCCCGCGACCCCCGTGGGGACTAAGCGGTTCAGAAAATGGATGGATGGATGGATGTATTATTTGTGCCCTCTCTGCATCCATTGCAGCCTGGTGATCCTAAAAGGGGGATCCTTCCATCTGTGGTCCCTTCTCAAGGTTTCTCATTTTCCCCTGGTAGTTTTTTTTTTAGTTTTTCCTTGCTCTTTTGGGAGCTTAAGATCAGGGGATGCTTTGAGAATAATTGTCAATTTTCATCTATGTGAGGCCCTTTGAGACTGCTTGTGATTTAGTGCTATACAAATAAACTTGACTTGACTAATGCCGCTGAAAATTTTCCACCAAAAGAAGTGCGATGTAAATCGACAAGTAATAACTGATTGGATAAAAAAACTCTCAGAAATCTGGACACTTCTCCACTGGGGATCACAAAACTGAAATGTTGGCATTGTTGCAGAAGACTGAAGCTAAATTAGTAGCCAGATTTGAGAAATTGACCGCTGAAAAGTGGACAGTAATTGGAAGAAAAAAATTACCAAAGACGTGAACGAATCAAGATATGGCGCTCGATGGTGAGGATGTTTATGTTGGCGGTTGGAAACAGATATTGGGTGCGAAAGGGAAGTGTGGCTGCCCCAGGGAAGGGGGAGGAGTCAGTGCTGGTGGGGTCTGAGGAGGTGGGGGAGAAAGATGCCTCTCCTCCTCCTCAGCTGGCTCCCTCTGGTGGCTGCTCACCTCCACCTCAGCTGGCTCAAGCTGGTAGCTGTTCTCATCCTCCGCAGCTACCTTAAACAAGTGATAAATATGAAGGGTTGCATTTTCCTGGGCCACCCTAATCTACGTTGTTGAATCCAGTCGGCACAAAGGGCTGAACTGATAGCCATGACTCAGGCGTTGGAAATGGCCGAGGGTAAAATTGTAAACATTTACACAGATTCAGTTTATGTTGTCACAGGAGTACATTGTGGACTCGCACAATCCAGTGAAACATCTGGATGATGTCTTACAACTAAGAGATGCTGTCATGAAACCTATAAAAGTAGCGGTTGTGAAATGCAAAGGACATTCTGTGAGATGAGATATGATTTCGTTGGGCAATGCCAAAGTAGATCCTGCTGCAAAGGTGGCCGCGGGGTGTTTAATACCAGATGACGGCATGATGGTACAGTTGTCAACTCAACCCGGTGGACAGACAAGATGTCTATTATCCAGTTCTATCGTTCTAGGATTGCTGAACAGACTGCAGCGGACCCGGGAGGGAAGGCAGAGATCCGGATAACCCCAACTGTCTGGCTACAGGCCCTGAAGAGGAAGTGGACGGAGCCTAGGTGGACTGGACCCTATAAAGTGGTGGAAGTGGTGGAGAGCACCTCACATGCCGTCCGGCTGGCCCGCAATGGAAAGACGTGGCATCATCTTTCCCAGTGTGCCCCTGTGAACCAGGACCGCCATCGGCGGCATCCCCACTCCCAGTTGAAAAAGAGGCAGAATAATCCTCTCACACCTGGTGGCCAGGTCGTCTACACTGAGCCACTGAAGACAAGGACTGCACAGCAGACATTTTCAGGTTCCCTCTGGACAGAGCAGAGCTGCCAAGGGGTTGAAAATTGTGCCGACCCTCCACCAGTAGGCGTGCCAAGCCCCCAACGGCTGAACTACTACGAGTGATTGTTGTCTCGGACTGATACTGCTGATAACATTTTGGTCGCCTAAGGCAGATGTAAGCCTTTTCCTGCATTGTAAGGTTTTTCACTCAAGTTGAACAAGAGCATTGAGGTAAGACCTCCTCCTCACGGTGGTTTATTGTTGTCATTGTCTGACGTTTTTATCATGTATCACCATGTATCACCTTTCGCGACCCCCGCCCCGTCCTCTATCATTTACTCTCTTAGTGTTAGGTGTTTGTGCTCTTGCTCTCTTTGTCATTGCTCCCCTGATACGGCTCGAATTACGACCCCCCGTCAAATTGATAGACGGTTACACCACACCTTCCAACGACACCTGCGCTAACGTTGAGACTCTCGTGACTGCAACGGCTACTGTTTCCTCGACCGCGACAGAGATACTAATTCCTGGTCCTGACATCCCAGCGCAGTACGTGGGAAGGGGCAAGATAAAGGTTGTTGGCGGGGAAGTCTGTGATAAGGGCCAGACCCGTCCAACCGCCTGACCCATGTGATGTCAGCTCATCGACCAAACACACAACTACCGAAGCCTATGTGTGTTATGATTCAACTAGGTTTGTAAGTAACATTATAATTCCCATAAATTCTTTAACCTTGGGTGGTTACAGAGGGGGTACGTGGGGTGATTATAACTGGTACGGAGATGCATCGGGATATATGTAACCTGGGTCTTCTTGGGGATGGGTGTTTGCGACCACGGCCTCTGATTGGCCTGCTAATTCTTTACGGATGGGAACCACAGGCTGCACGATGGTCTAAAATAATAACAATGAGCAAACAAGTTAGTGGTGTGACAACAAACCTGGTCCTGGTGGTCAATAGTACCCGACTGCCATTAGAGCGGGAGCCACCATCCGTGCCTGGGAGTCGAGGCCCGCTGTGTTATAGATTAGGATTATGTGTACGGTACTGGAACTCGGACCCATGCACCTTCCTCTCACCGTGCCCTAATGTGAGTGGGTTGACTAGCCGGACAGTGCTTGGACGACCGGGACTAACCAGGGGCCATAGGTCGATCTCCGCTGTCGTAATGATTATACACAATTTGGGTCTGACAACGGATGATTGGTTTAAATTAACAACCGGAGTCCCTAGAGATAATAATAACTGGTTGCTAATGGACGAACAGGCTGCTCCCGCCGCCGGGACGGAATGCGTGGTGTGTCTGGGACCTAAGCCGTTGTTGCGGATAGTACCGATGCCAATATCGCCTGCCTGCCTAGTTGATGTGATGTCCTCCACTAACCCGTCTCCTGGTTGTGCTTTGTATGACAAATGTTACCCCCTCGCCGCAGCTTCTGAGACTAAACTGGTTTTTAGTAGTAGGGTGGCTCTTGGCAAGTTTCCATGTATACGCTGTACAGGACGTGGGCCGAAGTTGGGAAATCTGACTTGTGAGTGGTGTTCATTTAGCATTAAGGTACACCGGATGTTTAGACCAATCTTCAGGAGTGATGTATGGTGGTGGTGTGGCGATAGTCGTCTTTTCGACCGCTTGCCTGATAATGTGGCGGGCCTGTGCGCTCTGGTCACTCTCATAATGCCCACCTCCGTGTACCCGATGACTGCTAAGCAACTCATCGATGGTGCTAACAGTGTTCTTCCTGCTGATTGGCATGGACTGTACAAACGTGATCTACGCTGGCAAGGGTCTAACGCATTGGTGTCAAACTCAAGGCCCAGGGGCCGGATGCGGCCCGCCACATAATTTTACGTGGCCCCCGCAGACAAATTGTGCATTGACTTCATGTGTCAATACTAAAATTACAAATTGTATTCATTTTTAAAGAAATAGATATTGCTTGAAAATGTTGTCACCATTCATCTTTTAAAAATATTTGAACAGTTTTTGACTCCAGTTTCAAGCCTAGTTATTCATCAGTTCGTTGTTTCGCCTATACTGTGTGTAATGAAAGTATCGGCCCACAACAAAAAGGAGTCTGACACCCCTGGTCTAACGACTCCACTTACAGAGATGCGATTGGAGTACCGCGAGGTGTCCCTGATGACTATAAATTAGTAGATCAAGTGAAGGCCAGTTTTGAATCGTTCTTCTGCTGGTGGTCCACCATTAAGAACGTGGACAGGATTGATTACATCCACTACAATGTGCAACGGCTTGGTAATTGGACACACAGGCTGGTTTAGAGGCTGTGCATAAGCAGCTGGCCGCGACTTCCCTTATGGCATTCCAAAATCGGATGGCTGTGGATATGCTGCTGGCCGAAAGCAGCGGGGTGTGTGCTATGTTCGGAGAGACATGTTGTACTTTCATTCCTAATAACACCGCGGCGGACAGTAGTCTGACCAAGGCCATTTCAGGTCTACGCACCCTTACTGGGAAGATGAAGAAGCACTCTGGTGTTGATACTTCGAGCTGGGATGTTTTTGGTGACATGTTTGGTGAATACAAGTCTTTAGTTCTTTCCATTCTTACCTCCCTGGCCATGATTGTCTCTATTTTGGTGGTTTGTGGATGTTGTTGTGTTCCTTGCGTTTGCTCTTCGTCTAATCGCCTGATAACCACGGCTATTGAGAAACGCGACTTAGACCGACCTACCGCGTACCAAATGATCCAGCATTCCCCTGTCCCTATTAACGTTCAAGATGACGCTCACCCGGTTAAAGGTTTTGATGTCACTCCTCGATAGTATGTCTTTGCTTTTTGGTTGACCTCTGTCAAGGTCAAAAGGGGGATTGAAGAGAGAGCAATAGCATTGTGCACATATTATGTTAGGCTAGACCAGGGGTCCCCAAACTTTTTCCTGTGAGGGCCACATAACTTTTCCTTTCTCTGATGGGGGGCCGGTGTCAGTTTGCAACAGAAAAAGTGTGACGATCGTAGGGGTGCTTAAAAAAATTATTGTTTTTCAGAAAGCCACACATAACCAAATAACCCTTTCCAGGTTCTTTACAGAAAAAAAGTCAGGAAATAAATAACACTATTAATGAAATAAATAATAACTAAATAACCCTCTCTGAGTTCTTCACAGAAAAAAACTGGAAATAAATAACACTATTTATGAAATAAATAATAACTAAATAACTCTCTCTGGGTTCTTCATAGAAAAAAAAAGCCATGGAACATTAACTTTCTGTTGTGCCATGCACAATCTTAACAGATAAAAGTTCAGCTCAGTTGTCAGAACAGAATCTCTCTGACACATATGAGCAGTCTCTTAAAGTTCTTGTGTTCCTTCCTTATAATCCTTTTGTAGGTTCCAGTAGGCTTGTAGACACCGCTGTTTGCAGCTCTCTCTTATCAACTTCCCTGTGAAAACCACAAAGGAAGCAGGTTAAGAAACTGAACTAAGTGATACAGCACCTACACAGCACAATACATTTCAGTACCAGTATGGTTGTAAAGATGGATTTTATCCCAGTAGATTTTATTATGATTATATTTGTTTATGCTCAAAATGACTCATTCAAGTCAGAAAAGTGAGCTTACCTATGTATGTTCATCAGTGTGAACTGTGGGCCTGCATCTGGCTGGTGAGAAGTTGAATATCAGGTTCCATTCTAGTTACAGCCAGTCTCAAGCACTGATGCAAATGTTCATCTGTCAATCTTGATTTCATCGGAGTTTTCAGCAGTTTCATGCGTGAAAAGGTTTTCTCGCAGATATACGTGCTGCCAAAAACTGTGGACATTTTCATTGCGTGTTTTTTGATGTTAGGGTACGTGTCGTTTGGGAGGGCGGCATAGAAGTCAATGAGACAGTTGGGCTTGAATGTGTCTTTCAGAACATCACAGTTCTGTAACTCAGCCAACTCAAACTGATATGAAGGCTGGGCTTCATCAATGTCGGCAACAAAGGGGTTCTGAAAAAGACGGATTTCTTTTGCATGAACATGTAGTACACTAAATCGCACACCGAACTCCGCCTTCAGCATTTCCAGTGCTTCCACGCACTTTTCAGCTGGGAACGGGACCGCTGGGTTCTCTGTCGACAGCTTTTGGGTAGCAGGGAGATGGACAAAGTTGCGCTTTTTCACTTGTTCCAAAAGCAGCGCTAATTTCACCTCAAATGCTTTTATGTGTGAATACATGTCGCAAATGAGTTTCCCCTCGCCTTGTAGCTGCAAGTTAAGGCTGTTAAGTATTTCTGTCACGTCTGTTAAAAATGCGAGGTGCCATTTCCATTCTGGGTCGATCAGCTCTGGGACCGTTTTGTCTTTTAAATGAAGAAATGCGTTAATTTCGGGTAGCAGCTCGTAAAAACGCCTCAAAACTCTGCCCCGCCTCAGCCATCGGACCTCTGTGTAGTACAGCACATCTCCGTGCGCAGACTCCAGTTCAGACAGGAATTCTTGGAACTGCCTGTGTTTAAGTCCCTTTGCTCTGATGAAGTTTATGCACGACACCACAACCTTCATTACAGAATCCCACGTCAACACTTTGCAGCACAGTGCTTGCTGGTGAATCAGGCAGTGGACTCGTAGCGGGGCGGTGAGACCCCTTTTTTCCAACTCCCGGTTCATGCGTCCTATTAGACCGCGAGTTTCGCCCACCATGCTAGGAGCCCCGTCAGTCGTGATGCTAGCCAGCTTTGACCAGTCCAGGTTCAACTCCTCCATGGTTTGGCACACTTTGTCAAAAATATCCTCTCCCGTTGTAGTCCCTTTGAGACTTTGGAGGGCTGCCAGCTCCTCGCATATCTGAAAGTTTGCGCTAACTCCACGAATAAAAATGAGCAGTTGTGCTGTGTCCTGCACGTCCGTGCTCTCATCCAGTGCTAATGAAAAAAAGTCAAATTCTTTTGTCTTCTGCTGCAGCTGGGCATATACATTACTCCCGATTTCTTCAACGCGTCTGGTGATTGTACTCGCCGACAGACTTACGGCATTAAATACATCTCTCTTCTCGGGACACACCTCCTCCGCGACAGCATCCATACATTTCTTAACAAACTCTCCGTCAGTGAAAGACTTACCGCTGCTTGCTATCAGTTGAGCAACCCGAAAGCTGGCCCGAACGGATGCCTGGTTCAGCTGAGCTTGGCGTACAAATGTATTCTGCTGAGATAGTAGTCCACTTTTTAGCTTTGAGAGTTTGTCTGCTCGTATTTGGCCTTGCAAGCTATCGTACTTGTCTTTGTGACGGGATTCATAGTGTCGGCGAAGATTGTATTCTTTGAATACCGCCACCGTCTCTTGACAGATGAGACAAACAGCCTTTTCTTTGCATTGAACAAAAAAATAATCGTTTGTCCACTGCAGGTTAAATACCCTGCATTCTGAATCAATTTTTCTCTTACCTAACCTTTTCGCCATTATTCCGTTCTCTCTTTGAGAGGGCGGGGCCTAGGATTTTTTTTCTGGAGGCCAAATTGGAAAACAAATCCGATAGCGTCTCTGGTATTGTTCAGAGGGCCGGGCCAAATGTGCTGACGGGCCGTATCCGGCCCGCGGGCCGTAGTTTGGTGACCCCTGGGCTAGACCATAGGTTGGCAACCCATGGCTCCGGAGCCACATGTGGCTCTTTCATCCTTCTGTTGTGGCTCCCTGTGACTTTGGAAAATAATGAGTATTTTATAAAAATTTAATTTTATTTTAGTTTGTTCATTTTAAAATATAATTCTGAATTTGAAGATTATGGTAAACTTGTAACATTGAAATTAAAACTTTTTAATATTTTTACCGCCCAAAATATGTGTCACATCCGCCGATGTGCGACATTCGAATTCCTGGCGTCCTTCACGTGTGTGTGCGTGCATACGTGCGTGCCTGCGTGTATGTGAAATATAAAAGTGACATAAATACATAACTATATATTAAGTGAAGCAGTCCTTTTTTTTAATTCAGAAGGACAACTGGCTGCACACTTCAGTAAACGCGATGGGACAGAAGCAGACTGCATTTTTTTGGTTTGCATTGTTCGTTTAGTGCTGGTGGATAATATTTGGATAAGTTTGGATTTTTATCTCATAAATAAGAGGACAGGTGACTGCAGGCTGTTTGCATTTTTTGTTCAGTGGGTTGGGTAAGTTTGGATTTTTATTTCTTAAATACAAGGACTCAAATAGACACCGGGTATTTTATTTGAAATTAAGCATCAACCAAGTGCTTTTTGTTACATGCAGAAATAAAATTCTGTGTTCTCTGCAGCAGTTCGTTCATTTCATTTTCATAAATGCAATAGTTTTTTGTACATAGCATAATATATACATGCATAATATATATAATGTCAAAATGGGTTATGGCGCCGGGTGCTTTCTTTTCATTGGGGGGCGGTCCCAAATGGCTCTTTGAGTAAAAAAGGTTGCCGACCCCTGGGCTAGACAAACTCATATACTTTTTCATGGTCATATATGTGTAACTCCACTTATTATTTCATTTAAATATGACTGCTCAATCAAGAGCACGATACAGCACACAGAACTGTGTAACCTTTCAACACAGGCACAGACGGCGGACACAACACAGGGCGGTAACTCTCCAATACACAGATGCCAAATGTTCAGGTGACGCTTTCCCGCCTTTTCTTTCCCGCCTTTTCCGGATAATATTAAAACTTCTGGCCTGGAGAATGGGGGTTGTTGTTTCATCTGCTGTACTGCCACGTGTACTGAACACCATTAAACAACCCAAAATCTTGCAAATAAAGAACCAGCTGTTAGAGATTCGCTCACTCCAACTTATTTTGCAAGAACCACACGGGAGACAAGTAAGTCCTTTTAGACACCTGCAGGTGGAGAGTCCATTCGTCGCTGTGCGTACAGCGATGTTCGAATCGAGGTCTGACTCTCGGCTCCTGCAAGAGCATTTTTATTAAGAGAAACAGGGTGGGGGTAAGAGTGGACTGAATAGAGAAAGCCCTTGACCTCTAGTCAAAACATAGCAAGGGGTGTTTTACGACTTTGTGTAGGACGGGACAAGCTAGGTTATTTATCGCAGGTTGCATTCCAACATAAGCATAAAACTAATCTAGCTAGGTTATTTATTACAGGTTGCATTCCAACATAATCATACGATAAGGATAATCTGGAAAATCCTGACACCAGCTCAGTGGCCTAGTGGTAGAGTGTCTGCCCTGAGACTGGAAGGTTGTGGGTTCAAACCCCGGCAGGGTCATACCAAAGACTGTAAAAATGGGACCCATCTCTGTTTGGCATTAAGGGTTGGAATTAGGGGGTTAGATCACCAAATGATTCGCTGCTCCCCTCTCACCCAGGGGATGGATCAAAATCACACGGGGATGGGTTAAATGCAGAGGACAAATTTCACCACATCCAGATGTGTGTGTGACGATCATTGGGACTTTAACTTAACTCTCATCTGTTTTCTTGGGACAGGCACAGAGTTCAGCTGGACCTTAATTAAAACTAAGTCGCAGTAATTGGCTTTTGTCTTTTTTTTTTCCTTTCAGTGAGGAATGGGGCATAACTTCTATTACAAATCTATATAAAAAAAAAAAATACAGTTTTTGTCATGGTTTGTCACTATATAAGTACAATTGCCATTTAAAGTATAATTTAATAGATGATAGTGGGAATCCAATGCTCAGTAAGTTTGACAAATAAAGGGTTGAAAATTAAGGGAAACGATTTTTTAAGTGTAATAAATAAAAAGCCCTAAAAGTGAAATCAGTCATAAAATAAATAACTCCTAACCTCCTAACTGTGTGGCGCACTGGGTAGCACGTCCGCCTCACAGTTAGGAGGGTGCGGGTTCGATTCCACCTCCGGCCCTCCCTGTGCGGAGTTTGCATGTTCTCCCCGAGCCCGCGTGGGTTTTCTCCGGGCACTCCGGTTTCCTCCCACATCCCAAAAACATGCTTGGTAGGCCGATTGATCACTCCAAATTGTCCCTAGGTGTGAGTGCGAGTGCGAATGGTCGTTTGTCTCTGTGTGCCCTGCGATTGGCTGGCAACCGGTTCAGGGTGTCCCCCGCCTACTGCCCGATGACGGCTGGGATAGGCTCCAGCACGCCCGTGACCCCCGTGGGGACTAAGCGGTTCAGAAAATGGTTGGATGGATGGAATAAATAAACTAACCCCCAAAATACAATTAAGCTTCCATTTTTGACATCTGAGCTGAAGAAAGACCAAGTAAATTCATCTGCAGGTTAACAAATAGGATGGCGCCCCTCTGAACATCGACACACATGGAACATCCGAGACAGAATAAGGGCTCGAGAATAGCAAGTAGTAAGTATTATGATAATCTGGCTGCAGGGTTTGAGTTACATGGCAACCATTGGGAAGCAAATGCTCCAATAAAGGCAGTTGAATCAACCATGTACAGGAGTAACCATGACATAAGCCACACCCGATATTCATATATGAAGTGTATCCTTGAGCGATATGCTGAACATTCACTTGCTCCTGATTGCTACACCATTAGTGTGAAAATGAGTGGTTAAATTCCATTAATAGCAACATATGCCACCATCATTAATCACTGCATGAATGGTGAAATAAGGTGACATTGTAAAAGTATGATATAGCCCATTTACAATTCACTGGTACATGGCAATATTGATATTACATGACAGATAAAGATAGGTGCCCAAATTATTAAAATTGAGTACAGCACTAGAAATATTCAGTTGGCTTGCATTAAGTAAGTAATGTTTGCCATCATATAAAAATCTAAATTAAGATACTACTGAACGTGTACTTGAATTAAAACGATGTTTTTCTGTCTTTTTTTCAAATCAACCTGAAGAACTTTGCTAGCTGTTAGAATAAGATGTTCGGGTGTTTATTTGGAATTAGTCTTCCCAGAAATAAAAAGAAATCCACTTCAGAAGTAAATATAAATATATATTAGATGAATCAGCAATAGTGTTAAAAGATATTGTAGACATTTTGCCCAACTCAGCCCATTTGCCCAAGTTTTTGTAAGGCTACAATTGGTTCTTTTTTTTCCTTTTTATGAAATTGTAGGTTAAATAAGGAGCTCTTGACTTTGTGGGTCTACCCTACCTACGTTATTAATGTCCAGTCCTTGTGGGAGCTTTTTTTAAAATTACTTAGTTAATTATTTCAACTTTGCTAATCGTTCTGATTCTCAGGGTGATTCTCAGGTCCATTTCAGTGTCAATATAGATCAGGGGTGTCAAACTCATTTTTTTGCGGGTCGCATTGTAGTCATACCTTCTTTCAGAGGGCCATTATGACTATCAACCCAAATAAATGTATGAGCACCTCATATTATATAAAGTAAAAGCTACAAAACAAACTGACAAATAGCTAATTTTCAAATCAGGTGAGTAAAAACTGATCAAATATTTAAAAAAAAAGATATTAAAAGTGAAGACAATTTGCAATTCTAGTAATAACACATGAATTTGATGCACAATTTGTCTTCGCGGGCCACAAAAAATGATGTGGTAGGCTGTATCTGGCCCCCGGGCCTTGAGTTTGACACCTGTGATATAGGTGGATCTGGAATTTGCCCCTGTGGAATGAATCTTATTTCAACTGAAAATATTAGTTTTGTTGAATGTAGTGTTTTCAATTGCCATATTGTTTTATACAAATGTCTGTATCAAACTTGAAACTTTATTTCTCTCAACTTGTTGATCCCACCCAACAAAATATAATGGTACAGATCAAAAGACTGGGTGGACCATTATTCTTCAGGGAAAAGGATGGAAAAGATCATAGAACAAGACACAAATTATGATGAGAGGCATTAGTGCTCGGGAATTTCAACTACCACAAGTGTTATTGATTAGCTACACATAATGAGAAGAAATGATCTAAACTATCACCATGCAGACATAACGACAACTTTACAAACTGCTTCTCTACACAACAGACGGGAGTCATAAAATAAACAAAACTAATTGATAGCTTACAATCATCGCTTATCCGGGGGTGGGTGGGGTCATACCATAAAAAAAAAAAATGTCAAAAGTGGTATTGATTGGTTAGATAACCAATAAAATATAAGAATTTTAATAGAGCATGCTTAAATACTCAAACAATTAAATCATGTTTGTTAAATCCTTCCACAAATTATGTTTTATTCCAAAGAAACAAATGATAGTGTGATAGTGTTGTTGATCTTGCAAGTAAAGGGAGTCTGAAATCGTCCCTGAAGTGTAAACACTAGTGTCATTGGGAGTAATCTGTCTTCCACACATGGCTGATCATCCGTTTGTTTGTGCGTGCGTGCGTGCGTGCGTGCGTGTGTGTGTTCTGAATTGTGGATGAGCGCCACAGCTTCACAACAGAATGACTCTGCAGACTATAGTTATTTACAAACCATCTTTTCAGTAAATTAGCATATCACTGGCAGTACAGTTGGAATGTATCCATAAGAAACAGAAGTGCATATTAAGATTAAACCTTCTTGCATTGTGATAATTAGATGTGTGGCAATGTCAACGACAACAGCTGACCTTAACTCTCTTGGGCATGGTGTTCACCAGAGCTTCACGGCTCCACTGGATCCTCTATGACATCACAGAGCCATTTAGAGACCTTGTGCTCCTGTTTGAGGATGTGTGTTTGGCCAGTCCAACAGTAGTCACCTTGGAGGTGTGTACGGGGTTGTTGTCATAATGAAATACTTCCTCAGGGTCTAGTTTTGGATCATAGTTTGCTTCAGTAGGTCACAGGACATGCTGGTGTGTTCATCATTCCCTCAAGAAACGAATAAATGAGATTCTGAAACTAAATTTGGATTTAAAAAAAAAAATGTTTTATGTAGTATATGAAAACAAGTATTTTTCTTTAGTCAACTACAAATGCATGCGACCGTTTTTTTGTTTTGTTTGTTTTTTAATGGAAGGAGCGCCTATTAATTTGAAGCCAGGTCCGATGCGCAAGTCTCTGTATATCAGGGCCATGCAGATCAGACAATGTAGATGTGATTTCAATGAAAGGGATAAAATAATCAATTGAAGAAACAAAACAGGTGGCGTTAACAACAGATGCTAAACTTCAGTTATTTAGGATACTGATCATTTTGCTTGAAATAATAGCTCAACTATACATTGTAGGTTAATGTACTTATTTGCATTTTTAATGACACTGTACATTTGTAATAAGCCTAAAGGCTGAAAGTTGCCTTTTTTTCCATATCATTATTATTCATTTCGCTGTAAGCATGCCAGAAGCCAACTCCAGCCTTTTCTCTGTTTGTCTTGGTTAGTTGCATGCATGACTGAGCTTTTTGTGATTGGCATTAAAGAACAAAAACTATTAAGATACTAAACCGAGTAGAATAGATAGAACCCAATGAAGTAAGACTGAACATCCATCATGAGTGAGATAAGCCCATATTATAGCGTTACAATGGATGAGGATTTTGCACATTTTTTCCTAGTAAGTTCCAAATATTCTTGTTTTGTTAGTTTTCAAATTAGAACTTTATAAAAAGTATTAATTTTTCACTTTATTCCTGTCAAATCCAGCGAAGCTATTAAAATATCAGGTGAGAAAAGAGAACAAACACACATTAATATACTGTATAAAAACCACAGCAATTAGAGTCGGTTTTGGGCTGAGAGGCAAAGGCTTCGGGGTGTCATGCGGTCGCGTTTATTTTTCCGGGTTTCTGTCTCGTCGATGTCGTAATTTTACTTCCGGTTTTATTTTGTCGTTCCTTCCGTTTCAGTTTGTGTTTCCTTCCTCGGTGTTGGTTGTCTTGTCTTCCTGATCCCGATTGTGTGCACCTGCGTAATCGATACTAATTGTCATCACCTGTGTCCCCGCCCTTTTGTGTGTATTTAGTCCGTGTCTTCCCCTTGTCTTGTGCCAGTGTGTCTTGCCTCGTCCCGACCACCAGCGATCCCTTGATGTCCGAACTCTCTGAAAGAACTCTCCTTTTTGTCTCGCCACCGAGCGACGCTTTTGTTTGTGCCTTGGTCTCCATCGCCTTTTTGTCTCGCCCCAGTGCGACTCCTTTAGTTGGTACTTTTTGCTACGTGTTTTCCCTCGTAAGAGGCGTTTTGATTTGTACTTTTAGCCTTTTGACTCGCCTCAGTGCGACACCTTTTGTTTGTACTTTTTGCCACGTGTTTTCCCTCGCAAGAGGCGATTTGATTTGTACTTTTGCTCTGTGTGCTTGCTGGAATAAATCCAAGATAGAAACGACTCTGCATCCGAGTCCTTCGCCTAGTTCCCGGCCTGACAGTACACACTGGCCAGACATGGACTCGGCAGAGTCGGAGCACCTGTGCGCCGCAGTGCGCTCCCATGCCTCACTGCTCGCCCAGCACCAGAGGGAAGTGGGCGACTTGGGAGAAGAGATCCGAGAACTCGCTAAGAATCAAGAAGATTTCAGAGGAGCGGTCGCCACCCAAGTAGCAAAGCTGGGTCAGCAAATGCAGGAAGTGCTCTCGCTCTTAAACGCGGGACCAGCAGCGACCTCCAGTACACCCGTCGCTTCCCCCGTTACTCCCCTTGCAATAGCTCCCATGACTGGCGGTGCCAGACTGGCTCCTCCAGAGCGCTACTCCGGAGAACCCGGCCTTAGCCGGGCCTTTATTACAGAATGCGAGATGCATTTTGAGAGTTCCCCAGCAGATTTCCCCACCGAGCGCTCCAAGGTGGCCTACATGGTATCATACCTGACGGGAAGGGCCCGCACGTGGGCCACCGCGGAATGGGCCAGGGATTCCATCTCCTGTCGCTCTCTCCCCGCTTTCATCCAGGCCCTGCGAACGGTGTTCGATCCAATCTCCGCTGACCGAGACAAGGCTCGCCAACTCTGTCAGATAGTCCAGGGACAAGACACCGTCGGAGACTACGCCATCCGGTTCCGCACGCTGGCCGCGGTGTGCGGTTGGAACGCGGCGGCACTATATGACATCTTCCTCCGGGGCCTGTCTGGACCCATACAGGATCAGCTAATCCCCTTAGACCTTCCCACCGACCTCGACGCCCTCATCGCTCTGGCTATCCGCACTGACAACCGGCTGCAAGAGTGGAGGAAGCACCGAAGCAGCAACGCCCCCGCCTTCGTCCCAGTAGCCGGCCCTGACGTTCACCACTCCAGGCTGTACGGGGATCGGCAGCGCCAGGAGCCAGAACCGATACAGTTGGGCAGAGCTAAGTTAACAGAGGAGGAGAAGTTACGGCGGCGCCGAGAGGGAAGATGCTACTACTGCGGCGAGCTCGGACACCTCCTTCTCTCCTGTCCAGTGAGGAGGACCCTGAAGGTAAGCGCCTTCTCTGCGGCTCTGTCCCCGGGGCGAGTGCTCCCCAAGGGCAGGATTACACAGTTGGGAAGAGAAATAGAACTCGAAGTATTAATAGACTCCGGAGCGGACGAAAGCTTGATAGACTGGGCATTTGCTCGCCGGTGGGGGGTAAAGACTGAGCTACTGAACACTCCCGTGAAAGCTAAGGCACTCAATGGACAGGCACTCTTTGAGATAACTCACATAACAGAACCAGTCTCGCTGTCAATTGGTCCCCACCAGGAGAACATACGGCTACATGTCGTGACCTCTCCAATGAACCCTCTCATTCTCGGGTATCCATGGCTTCAACGCCACAACCCCGCTATAGACTGGGGATCAGGGGAAATAACGGGATGGGGGTCCGACTGTCATGATTCCTGTATCAAGTCTAACCCGCGCCCTGTGCCTCCTGCTCCAGATGCGCCAACCCCAGACCTAACCGGGGTCCCTGCGTGTTACCACCAATGGGCCGAGGTATTCAGCAAGGCCAAGGCTACCTCTCTGCCTCCCCACCGTCCGTATGATTGCGCCATTGACCTCCTGCCGGGTTCAACTATACCCAAGGGGAGGCTTTATTCTCTTTCGGGACCTGAGAAGCAAACCTTGAATGAATATATAGACTCCTCCCTGCAAGCAGGACTGATTCTACCATCGTCGTCGCCTGCGGGGGCGGGGTTCCTTTTCGTGGGCAAGAAGGACGGCACCCTACGTCCCTGCATTGATTATAGTCCCCTCAATCAGATCACCATCAAGAATCGGTATCCGCTCCCACTGATGTCGACCGTGTTCGACCAATTACAGCAAGCCCGGGTGTTCACAAAGTTAGATCTGCGCAACGCCTACCATCTGGTGCGCATCCGGGAAGGGGACGAATGGAAGACAGGGTTCAACACCCATCGAGGACATTTTGAATACCTCGTCATGCCATTTGGCCTCACCAATGCTCCCGCTGTGTTTCAGGCCATGATAAACGATGTTTTGAGAGACTGTTTGGACCGGTTTGTGTACGTATATTTGGACGATATTTTGATTTATTCCCCAGCTCTGAAGACCCATAGGGTTCACGTCGAGACGGTGTTGCAACGACTCCTTGAACACCAACTATACGTAAAGGCCGAGAAAAGTGAATTCCACAAGAGCACCGTTTCTTTTCTCGGCTTCATCATAGCCCCGGGCAAGGTTGAGATGGACCCGGCGAAAGTAAGCGCGGTAACGGAATGGCCTACCCCTGACTCACGCAGGAAGGTGCAGCAATTCCTGGGCTTTGCCAATTTTTATCGGCGGTTCATCAAGGGCTTCAGTGCCACAGCGGCTCCCTTGCACGCGCTCACGTCTCCTAAGGTCCCCTTCCGCTGGTCAGCAGAGGCGGAGGCGGCCTTCCAGGAGCTAAAGAACCGTTTCAGCACCGCTCCCATCCTCACGCTTCCTGATCCGTCGCGGCAGTTTGTGGTGGAGGTGGACGCCTCCAATCAAGGAGTAGGTGCCATCCTTTCACAGAGGGCCAAGAGCGACAACAAGCTCCATCCGTGCGCGTTCCTGTCTCGACGGCTGACGCCCGCCGAACAGAATTATGATGTGGGGGATCGCGAACTGTTGGCAGTAAAGCTGGCATTAGAAGAATGGAGACATTGGTTAGAGGGAGCACAGCAGCCTTTTTTGGTCTGGACAGACCATAAAAATTTAGAATACATAAAGTCAGCTAAGAGACTGAATTCACGCCAAGCCCGCTGGTCACTTTTTTTCAATCGTTTTAACTTCACTCTGTCCTACAGACCGGGATCCAAGAACACCAAGCCTGACGCCCTCTCCCGTATTTTCAACTCGGATCCAGAAATTAAGAAGCCCGAAACCATCCTGCCTCCTCATTGCCTGGTTAGAGCAGTGACCTGGCCTATCGAAGGCCGGGTACAGCGGGCCAATGGTAACAAGCCACCCCCTAGTGGTTGCCCTGAGAACCGACTATTTGTCCCTGCTCAATTACGATCCCAAGTCATCCATTGGGCTCACACCTCCCGACTCTCCTGCCATCCGGGCATGCGCCGAACGCTGTTTGTTATCCAGCAGCGATTCTGGTGGCCCTCCATGAGGGCAGACGTCAATGAATACGTTGCAGCCTGTCCCGTCTGCGCCCGGAATAAGAACTCCCACGGCGCCCGTATGGGGTTGCTGCATCCCCTACCCATTCCTTCGCGCCCATGGGCAGAGATATCCATGGACTTCGTCACCGGGCTTCCGGCCTCGCATGGGCGAACCACCATACTCACAGTGGTGGACAGATTCTCAAAGATGGCTCACTTTATCGCCTTGCCCAAGCTCCCGTCCGCTAAACGAACGGCCACCGTGATGATGGACCACATATTCCGGGTTCATGGGTTCCCGAAAGACATTGTTTCCGATAGAGGGCCCCAATTCGTATCCAGGTTTTGGCGGGAGTTTTGCAGGCTCATAGGGGGAACCGTGAGTCTCACGTCAGGCTATCACCCGGAGGCAAACGGACAGACGGAACGTATTAACCAGCAGTTGGAGACAAGTCTCCGCTGCCTGGTCTCCCAGAACCCCTCCTCGTGGAGCAAGAACCTCTCCTGGGTGGAGTATGCCCACAACTCCCTGCCCACCACGGCTACAGGTATGTCCCCCTTCAAGTGTGTGTATGGCTACCAGCCCCCTGTCTTCCCTGACAGTGAGCCGGAGGTGACGGTGTCTTCAGCCCACGCCTTGGTGCGCCGCTGTCGTCGCGTCTGGTCGGCGGCTCGGGCCACGCTGGTCCGACAGGGGGACCGGGTCAAGCGGATGGCTGACCGGAGGAGACGTCCGGCGCCCGTGTACCAGCGAGGTCAACGTGTCTGGCTATCCGCCAAGGATCTTCCCCACCGGGGGGACTCCAGGAAACTGGCGCCTCGCTTCGTGGGTCCGTTCCCCATCGCCAAGGTCGTGCACCCAGCCGCGGTGCGTCTCCGCTTGCCCAGGTCCCTTGCAGTCCACCCCACCTTTCACGTTGGGAAGGTCAAGCCGGTGGTGGACAGTCCGTTGGTGCCAGATCCTGCGCCCCCTCCGCCTCCGCGGACTGTGGGAGGTGGGACGGCCTACACCGTTAAAGAACTATTGGATGTGCGCAGAAGAGGCCGGGGCTGGCAGTACCTGGTGGACTGGGAGGGTTATGGGCCGGAGGACCGGCAATGGGTGCCGCCTAGTTATATTTTGGACCCGGGACTTTTTGAGGACTTTTATGCGGCTCACCCTGGGGCTCCTGGGCCGTCTGGGATCCGGCCCTAGGGGGGCGGTTCTGTCATGCGGTCGCGTTTATTTTTCCGGGTTTCTGTCTCGTCGATGTCGTAATTTTACTTCCGGTTTTATTTTGTCGTTCCTTCCGTTTCAGTTTGTGTTTCCTTCCTCGGTGTTGGTTGTCTTGTCTTCCTGATCCCGATTGTGTGCACCTGCGT
Source organism: Syngnathus scovelli (assembly GCF_024217435.2). NCBI lineage: Eukaryota > Metazoa > Chordata > Actinopteri > Syngnathiformes > Syngnathidae > Syngnathus > Syngnathus scovelli. The sequence goes on from NC_090859.1 coordinate 5,870,460, forward strand.
AATCGATACTAATTGTCATCACCTGTGTCCCCGCCCTTTTGTGTGTATTTAGTCCGTGTCTTCCCCTTGTCTTGTGCCAGTGTGTCTTGCCTCGTCCCGACCACCAGCGATCCCTTGATGTCCGAACTCTCTGAAAGAACTCTCCTTTTTGTCTCGCCACCGAGCGACGCTTTTGTTTGTGCCTTGGTCTCCATCGCCTTTTTGTCTCGCCCCAGTGCGACTCCTTTAGTTGGTACTTTTTGCTACGTGTTTTCCCTCGTAAGAGGCGTTTTGATTTGTACTTTTAGCCTTTTGACTCGCCTCAGTGCGACACCTTTTGTTTGTACTTTTTGCCACGTGTTTTCCCTCGCAAGAGGCGATTTGATTTGTACTTTTGCTCTGTGTGCTTGCTGGAATAAATCCAAGATAGAAACGACTCTGCATCCGAGTCCTTCGCCTAGTTCCCGGCCTGACACGGGGAATACATATTGGTAGATAATTAATAGTCGGTTGTGCTCCTCTAATTCCAAGGAGCCGCTGAATTTAAGAGCATAGGCAAACTTCCTACTGCCTTGGTCATTTTTTCTGCAAAGCAACAGAGTTTCAGATCCTCAGACGGTTCTTTGCCATGAAGTGCCATATGAGAGCGATGCAGCCAAATTCAACAGATTTGTTCCTCATTCATACCTGCGACTTGGTAACATTAATGAGCCCCATTGCAAAAGAGAGGGAAAATGGCTACTTGGGCACACGGTACATTTACATGTAGTCAATATTGAGATGAAGCTAAGAATTTGAATTTCTGACAACCACACTTTTACTTTATCTAGGTTTTAAAATAATATTGAATATAAATGTAGTCACTTGAGCTGTTTTCACTTCAGCGTGTGGTTCACTTTTCTTATCATCGGTTCAGACAATAAGAGCTCTGTGTAGTTATTTTGAGGGCACAGTAAATTTACTAGCTGTAAATTGAATACATTGTAGCAAAGGGTGATTTCTTATGTGTTGAACTGGAGATCATTTTACATAAGGCACAGTGGTTGGTCATAGTCAAATATGTGAGTGAAGCATTAGAATTTTGTATCCAGTTGCTGAGACTAAAATCGACTATTGGGGTTTAGCCACACTACAAAAACAACTTACATTCTGCTTGAGTTCAATCCTCAGTGGTGTGTTCAAATCAATGTTTGCCTCAATAATAGAAACGTTTCACCAGGATTAAAGATTTAAGTGGATTTATCCACATACAAGAAGAGGTGAAGTGAAGTCGTCGTCAAGGGTGAAGTAGTTTTAAAGTAATATCATTTTATTTTGTTGATGAGAAAGAAAGATAATGAGATAAGCGATAAGAGGCAAAGTGAAATCGTTGTCAAGAGTGAAGTACTTTTAAAGCAATCTTATTTTATTTTGTAGATAAGAAAGAAAGATAATCATATTTTGTTGATTTTAGAATTACAATTACACCAAAAATAGAATCTTCTTCAGTCTCTGGTTTATGTTCGCAACACAACTGCCATAACGCTTAATTGACAGTTGCCATGGAGTGACAGGTCAGATGATGTCATTGCTCTCCAAGAAGGAATAGAGGACATGAAAGATGATGAAATAGACGACGAGAGGGGGAGGGGATAAGATGTGTGCTTCATCAGCAGTCATCAAATCATTCGCTCATGAAATATTGAAGAGACTGTTTAAGATGCAATTCAAACACTTCAAAGAGACGATGAAGACAGGAAAGAGATGAGACGGAAAAACAAGATAGGATTCAACTTGGAAAGGGTCATTTACCATATTGCCCTGCCAGAACAGTGTCTTCAAAATTTCAACATGTACTCCCGGGGGGGAGGGGAGACACACACCTTTGACTCTGTATAATTAGATATCATTGAAAATCAAATTTCATTATGCCCAGAGACGATCAAAATAACATCCTTCAAATGAAATCAGCTTGTTAAATGTGTTGCATTGCTAATCAGTCTAGTATTGATCAGGCATTGTCACTTGCAATATAAATACAGTCATAAATAAATAAACAAATAAATACCAGATGCTTATTATTAGAATTAGATACTATTAGATACTTCAAATTTGATGACAAGTAACAAGGCATGTATTTAAGATGTTGCTGCTTTTAATGTGAGACCACATGCTTGGCGTCAATTTAATTCACCTTATATGAAATGTACTTTGTTTTTCTTGCTGTCACATTTAAACTGTGGAATTGATTGAGACACAATTAAAAGCTTTGAAGACAAATGTTCCAATTAAGGTCGATATTGAAACGCAGGCTAATCGTAATAAATTTTAATAAACACTTTATTTTCATTCACTTCAGTATATTTAAGTGCTCTTGGTTGGAGTACCGTAATTTTCGGACTAAAAGTCGCTCCGAAATATAGGTTGCATCAGCCATAAAATACGAAATAACATGCAAAAAAAACATACATAAGTCGCTCCGGAGTACAAGTCGCATTCTGGGGGAAATTTATTCGACAAAATCCAACACAAAGAACAGACATGAACGAGCAACAACAGGCTAAAAGATAGGTATGCTAACGTGACATAAACACAAACGAAGAGCTGAGAACGGGCCTGACGTAACATTCAGAGTTATTCAAATAACTATTACACAAATAACCGTTTACAAAACCATCTATGTCACTCCAATTCATTAAATCCATCAATCGTCCTTTATGGAAACGATGCCGTATATGCGCCGCGCCGCTACGCCTAAATATTCTAAATATACCACAGACTCATATAACGATATATAAAGTATATATCAAATAACTATGATATAAACAACAATATTATCAAACCATCTGTGTCACTCCAAATCATTAAATCCATCGATAAAATTCCTCGTCCTTTGTCGACAACGCCGCGCGTGCGCCCTGACGTCAGCCTTGTCATTATTCCACAGATCTAGTATATAACTATATTATAGCGTTAACAAAGTACAAGGAAAGACGTGGGTTTGGTAAACGTCTCTTTATTTAACAAAACAAGAGTTCAACGAGCCAACAAGTACTGAACTGTAACGATAAAAACATATACAAGTTGCGATACGAAATACAATATATCAAATAACTATAACATAAATAGTTCACCACCGCACGGCCCCAAGCACCGGCGTGGACTTCCAGGTGTGTGGCGGCGTGGACTTCCATCCCCGGAGGTGGCACTTCCAGCCACGGAGGTGGAAGAGAACTCCATAGAATAGGACCGGGCGTGGGTAAAAGCCATGTCCGAGCCCCATCCACCGTCCCCGGACAGCCATCCGGCCGAGCGCCAGCCCCCGACTTCCATCCACGGAAGTGAAAGAGAGCTCCCTAGCGTAGGACCGGACGTGCGTAAAAGCCATGTCCGAACCCCATCCACCATCCCTGGACAGCCACCTGGCCGAGCGCCGGCCCCCGACTTCAATCCACGGAGGTGAAACAAAGCTCCATAGAGTAGGACCGGGCGTGCGTAAAAGCTATAATAGTTTTTCAAACCTTCTGTGTCACTCCAAATCATTAAATCCTTCAAACTCTTCGTCCTCCGTGTCACTTACAAACAAAGCCGCTAATGATGACGGTAGTACGTGGGGCCCTTCGTCATCCCGTGATCAAATCTTTGTCCTTTATGAAAAACAACCGCCGCGCCGCGCCACTGACGTCACTTAAAATTCAAATTACAGTAATCCCTTGCTACATCGCGGTTCGTTTATCGCAGTTTAACTTTTTTTTTTTTTTTTTTTTTTTGAATTTTGAAAATTTGTGAAAAAATTCACATATAAGTCGCTCCTCAGTATAAGTCGCCCCCTCACCCAAACTATGAAAAAACCCACGACTTATATCACGAAAATTACGGTAATACAATCATTCATTCATCTCTTTTCTAAACCGCTTATCAGGATTGCCTGGCGTGCTGGAGCCTATCCCAGCAGTCTTTGGGCAGTAGGTGGGGTACATCCTGAACTGGTCACTAACCAATCGCAGGGGACACATAGGTGAACGACCATCCACACATACAATCGCACCTACGGACAATTCGGAGTGGTCGACCTACCATGCATGTCTTTGGAATGTTAGAGGATACCGGAAAAGAAACACATGCAGACATGGGGAGAGCGTACACACCACACACGAAGACCAGACCCGGAATCGAACCCTGCACCTCTGAACTGTGAGAAAGACATGCTACTAACCAGTCCTCCACCATGCCACCATTAGTTATATCATCCATCCATCCATCCATTATCTGTACCGCTTTTCCCCACAGGGGTCGCGGGCATGCTGGAGCCTATCCCAGCCATCATCAGGCAGTAGGTGAAGGACACCCTGAACTGGTTGCCAGCCAATCGCAGGGCACACAGAGACGAACAACCATACGCACTCGCACTCACATCTATGGGCAATTTGGAGTGCTCAATCGGCATACTTAGCATGTTTTTTGGGATGTGGGAGGAAACCGGAGAACCTGGAGAAAACTCACGCAGGCACGGGGAGAACATACAAACTCCCCACAGGGAGGGCCAGAGGTGAAATCGAATCCGCACCCTCTGAACTGTGAAGCGGACGTGCTAACCAGTGCTACTCCGTGCCGCCACTAGTTTTATAATAATGATAATTATTTTATAAAATAATAATAATTATAATTATATTGTTATTATATTATAATTGTTTTATAAAATAAAAATATTTGTTATTATTATTATTATTATTATTAATAGGCCCAGATGAGGTTGTTAGGAGTAAACCACCAACCGATTAAGACATGGAGTAAAGCATTTTTAACTATTTAGTTATCTTAATTTGCATTTTTTCCCTCAGGTCCTGTCAAACACAATTAACATAATCTACTAGACTTACATATAGTACTTTTCCTTTTATTAACTACTGCGCAAATGTGTGTGCGCGTGCATGTCCGTGTGTCGCTGATCCCTGTTAGCTTAAGCTTCACACTCATGCTGACCATAATTATATTTCTAATTTCCCCAGAACTGCCACACATAGGTTCCCCTGGGCGCAGCGTTGAAGCTGCTAAACTACTCTGAATCATTTTAACTCCAACTCTTAACTCTACAAGAGTTAAGCACACCAATTAGAATGGAGAGAAGATTATATTCTTTAAAGGTTGTTAACACCTCCTACAGGGAAGATTAGGGAGCAAGAAGGTGGGCAGGAACAAGACGGGTTTATGATCAGGTACCTTTGGCCATATTTTTCTTCATCTGTACTTCATTGTGACAAGCAGCTTTCACTTCCTTTTGGGGTTATTTTGAGAACAGAAACCATTTTTAAGCTGTGAGGGAACCATAATAAGCTTGATTCCGTGAACTATTGTTTGTTATACATTATTGGACAAATATTATACGGACCTTTAGCTTCAGACTATTTTATATATTCAATAGGGGGGAAACAACTTTTCATATTTACATGTATTTGGCATATATTTGCTCAATCAAGTCATGGTTTCAGCCATTCATTTTATTTACCACTTGGGACAAGTAAAAAACAGAATGGTCATCAGACAATGGCAAGGCAATGTCAAAGTTTTAATGATATTCTGCAAAGGTTCTGTAATAACTTGTGTACATATCCAAAGTCTTGAGCTATATCTCCATGATTGAACACTGAGAGTTGAACTGAATAAATAACCGTTTCTTTAAAAGTCAAATTGGGTATCAGAAATACCAAGTAAAAAAAAAATATTTGTAGGCGCTTTATAAAATTCCAATTTCTGATCCAATTATGTTTTTTCAACATTGGCTGATGTGTATGTCAATGCACTTTTAGAAATTGGTTTCAGTTTTAATATGTATTGTTTGCCTTTAGTACATATGATATGTTCACATTTTTCTGGTCTTATATGCAATTACTTGTAAATAAGACTCCTGTGCTTTTTTTTCTTGTCTGTTGTGCATGTGAAACAGGCTCTGATTATAGGATGGAAGGAGAACTGTGGCTACAGATGACAGCTTGTTGTTTAGACAATGCACATGGACATGGGGTCTGATTGAGTATTTCAGCCCAAGCTGACCAGAATCCCAGCACCGCTGTCTTCTTTCAATTCAGGGTATTGTGAGAGTGCAATCTTATTAGGATTTCAACATGATCCTGTATAGCTCAATATGAGCAAAATAAACAGAAAGCCGATGGACCACATCACTTCTTATACTAATAATAAACTTTAAACTTAAAACTACAAACTTTTTCAACATTGCTTATATATATGTGTGTGTGTGTATCAGGGCTGTGGACTCGGTCGGATTTTTGCACCGACTCCGAGTCCGGCCTCTTGACCACCGAGTCCGAGTCCGGCTGTCCATTTTTTCTGTTAATTTATGTGACTGCTTAGTCTTTATTCAAGGCTAATTTAGATCAAAATCTACCAGAACGAACGCAACTGCTTTCACACTGGCTGGTTCGGCTTATATAGGATCCCTTGCTGAGAGCGCGGACGTAAAAGTGAGGCGACGTTCCAATCGGACGTCGGATCGATAACATTTTCCCTGCCCTACCAGAGTTGTGCTAGTTCATAACGTAGATCACTCATGGCGTAGTCATAAATGTACGGTTGACAATTTAACCGATAGAAGTGGATACATTGGAACATAACCTACACTCTAATATATTATTTGACATGGTATTAAATGCGTGGCTTTACAAAAATAGTCATTGAAGCCCACCCTTAGCCCTGAGTGCCATTGGCATGAGGCAAAACGCTTGAAAACACACACTCTCGCCCAATTAAATAACCATTCTGAAACACAGGACATGTAAGATAATATTTTTTAATCATTAATTACACCATTATAGCTCAGACATTTATCTAAATACAAATAATTAGTGACGACCCCACAACTATCGAAACACATCAATGATATAAGCTGGGTGACATAATCGTCCTTGACATTGGTACATAATGTAAACATTAGCCTAAGTCCAACTCAACGTGGCCGCATTGATCGGAAGCAGGGCTGTGGACAGTATTCCTACGCGCATTCTCAGCAGCATGATGAAAATAAAATTGAACGTATTTTTTTTATTGTCGGACTCGGTGGACTCGGTCAAAATCAGCACCGAGTCCGAGTCCCACAAAAATGAGTCCACAGCCCTGATATGTATATATAAAAAAAAGATAAATATATATATATATATATATATATATACTGCTAATCTCATATATATATATATATATATATATATATATTTTTTTTTCCTGGTTTTCCTCAACACTCTCACCATCGCCTTGGAACATCACCTGCAACCGCAGTGGTGAACGGATGTGCAAGACATAGCTAATATATATATATATATATATATATATATATATATATATATATATATATATATATATATATATATATATATATATATATATAAACACACGCAAACACACATTAACCCTGTTGAGAATCTTCCTTGGCCCCAAATGCAAATGCAAAATTGAATGCGGGCAGAAACAGAGGCTTTGTCAAACAGAACAGCTTAAGCTCCCCCACCCAAGGTTCATGCCGTGTATGCTTAGATCAGGTTGTCCATTACAGTGTGAAAGTTCTGTTGGTGGCTTGTTGACCCTGAAGATTCTGCTGCTTCAGAGATACCAAAATTAGCAACTTGCCCTTGTCTCTTCCATCTCCTTCCCCCAAATGCCTCCTCTTCTTGCACCCCCTTGCTCATCATTTTACCTCTAATCACCTCCTTCAGTTCATTCATTTCTTCTTGTTTGAAAATTAAATCTTATTCTTGACTTCCCTTCCACTTTTCTTCTTCATTCCAACTAGCACATTGCAATGTCATATCACTTCACTCTATTGCCTTGTATATGAAGGCAACCATTAAAGCCATCCCGACATTGGTAATGCAAGATAAACGTTGAACCTGTTCATTTTGAGATTAGCAGTGTTTCCCAAACCATTCACATGCACATTTACATTTGTGAACAATTTATTTCCAATAGACTTAGCATACATGTTTTTGCACTATATAGTTAGTTGTAATAGTTGTAACGTACCTTGAGAAAACCCATAAAAGTATGCAAAAACACAAAAGAAAACATCCACAAAAGGTCTGAGCTGGGATTTGAAACTATAACCTTTAACTGAGTATAGTGCACGAATTTATATTTGGGGCTCCATCAAACATGAACATAAAAATAAAACTACAATTTGTTGCCTAAGACAAAATAAATAAAAATGGAATTGTGTTTATTTCTAACCGTGACAATGAGTAATGCTGTCAACTTAGTGAATGTGTGGATATATTTAGCTACCTGGGGGCAACAAATCTGCAACTTGTTGTGTTATTGAAGACTTCTGGAGACTAGAGAGGTAATCCCATGTGTCCAGACTACAAATGAATTACGTAAAGCCACCACTGGCCTTAGAAGCCGCATATAGTAGACATACACATACAACCAAACACTAATAAACCACATTCCAATTTAACTTCACTGAATTTGAAGGTTATAAGAGGCTAACTCTGTTGGCTAATGCTATCTGAGTGAAAAATGCAGATTTGTCTATTTATCTTTTGGCTTTGACATGATCGTGCTTCCTTGCAGTCTTTTGGCCAGACTCCAGCCAATAATTGACATTGTCATCCAGCCTAGCTGTTAAATCATGGGCTGAGAAAGTCTGTGTGGGGACACTTATTATGCAAATTAACCAAGTTGTGATGACGCAAACAAATTCTGAATGTTTCACTATTGCACAAGCTTTCTGTCACGCCTTAGCCCCAGCTGTTCCACTAAGTGTCGGTTTCTTGGTTTCTGTCTGTGTGCTCGCCCCTCCCTTCCTGTGTGCCCATGATGAGTTTGATTATTCCCACCTGCCTCTTGTTACCTGTCGTGTATATAAGTCCTGTCTGCCCCTCACTACCGGTCGGATCATTGTTGTGTGTTAATGTCATGATGTTTTTTTGGGTCCTGTCATTGGTAATGTCACCCTGTCTTTTTGTTTCATGTCTTTTTGGTCAGTCTCGTTGTTAGGTTTTGTTAAGTCATGTCAGTTGCCGAGTCTGTTAGTTTGCCTTTTTTGAGTTCACCAATAAACCCTGGTCCAAGCTGCACTTGGTCGTCCTGCTCCATTTCCACCCGATCCGTGACACTTTCAAAAAAAGGCAACTAAAACGCTATTTACTTCTGTGTTGCATCATAAATGTGTTCATAATCATAACTTCAATTTTTGAGGTTACCATTGGCTCTACGCTTATTTACAGCAAAGGCAACCATTTCACACTTGATATGCTGACATTGTGAAGTATTGAAAATTGCGCTGTTAGGACAGCTTTTCAAAACACAGCCATCGTCATCATCAAAGTAAAGCTATTATATTTGGCACAACAAAGGACAACCAAGTCTATGGCATTGTTTATTTACATTTGGGTATCACACGTTACAATACAACCCTAAACCAAACTGCGTCTTGGGCGAGAATCCCACAGCCTCGTGGTAAAGCTCTTCTTGTGTGTTGGGGTTCTAAACTTTAATGTCTTGTGGTGTGTTCCATTGGGAAGGTGGGAGAAAAGTGAGTGTCTGGTATGGGAGTGGTCCGTAATAATTCCACTTGTTTTCTGCAGGAGTCTGCCGATGTAAAGGTCTCGGAGGGAGGGTAGTACAGATCCAATCATCCACTCTGTTGCTTTTACAACTCACTGCAGGTCCCTCCTGTTATTCACAGTTGGCTACATATACTACGTGCTGTAATTGCATATCTTTTCCTGCACTGATATAATTTCATAAACAAAAGCTGAAGAACGTCAGTACGCTGTCCACACTTAATTTTCTGTTTACAACTCTAAATGGATCAAGTTTGCACAGCGCAATCAATATTAGGTTGTCTATCGTGGAGGTCTGCATGGATGTAAGGCAGGTATGGGCAAACTACGGCCCGCGGGCCACATCCGGCCCGCGGGACCGTTTAATCCGGCCCGCCAACCCTAAATAAATTGTATTATTAAACTTTTTTTTCCGGTCATTTTGCCTGCAATGACTGCGTCTCCCCAGTAGATGGGGAACCACTCGCCTGCGCATTTACTACCGGAAGCCGTGTCAGAAAGCTCGGTGCACACTCACAAGTGCGTGTACGTACTCAGTAGTACGGAAATGGCGCACTCGCGCTCTATTTGTAGCAGTGCCGAATCTAGTGACGACAGCATTCTTGTAATTTGCGCGCCGAGTTTTCGGATACAGTTTTACGCTAAAGCCACCCACAAACCTTCCCCTGGAATCCTTCCATTAAAATGAGTCGCCCAAAGAAAAAGCAAGGTGGACACTGAGTGCCGAGTGTTTAAAAAGAGTGGCCAATTTGGCTCGACGTACGCGACGTGACGTTCAGCCACATGAACATCAACATCAAATGAACACTGAAAATGAAGGGGAGGCTTTCAAATTTGTTGTAAAAAAATGCATTTTGAATATGATCTGTACAAATAGCAGGGATTGAAACTAGCGACCATTCTCATTTTCAAACAATGCAGGATGCTCAAGGACATTGATGCACCACCTGTTTGTGACTAATCTTAACCTTTAAAGTTCTTAAGGCTTACTTTAAGGAAGTGTTTTCCGTTTCCTCACTTCTGTTACCAGGTGTTTGTGAGTTAAAACTCTGCTCTGATTTTCAGATACCCCTCACCGTGTTGCCGTTTTGATTACTTTATTTGGATGTATGCTTTCACCGATTCTTCAAGATGATATATTTGGTCAGAATGTTTGCCGTTTGATGTGATCTCATAAGATAAACATACATCTTTCATTAATCTGACCTGCAGGCACTGAAGTGATGGAGACTGTTATTCATAATAACAGTGTCATATTTTATGAGAATCACTGATAGCAGTTTTTTTTTTTTTTTTTAATGCTGTTAATAAATGCATTTGTTTTCAAAAAACTTTTTTTGAATATCCATGCTTTACTACCTACTAAAGGCCAAAACCTTTTATGCAATGACCTTTACAGGTCGTTTATATTACTTCACACAAACACTACATCCATCTGCTCCTGGTTCGGCCCCCCGGTCAAAATTTAGAACTCAATTCGGCCCGCAAGTCAAAAAGTTTGCCCACCCCTGATGTAAGGCTTTGTTGATGTCAAGCGACAATCCCAATACCGATTGCTGGGCTAACCTCAATTTCCGTAATGACTTAATTTACCAAACAACTCCACACAATTGTGAGACATTGCAACAATCAAATCATCAAGGAATCTGTAAAACATGCCTTCAGGTAGACTGTTGCACCTTAGCACTGCCTAGTCCACCTTGGGATCATTATCCAGCTTCTACACGTTGCTGTGAGAAGATCATTTGGAACTGGTAATGTAAAACACGTAAAACAGGCAGGACAGCGGCCATTGAGGGCTGAGTTTGGATACCTCTGGACTAGTTGCTATTATCAATTCTTTTTTAAATGTTCATCATTGTAAACATTTTACTATGGCAGTAGAAAATGTATGGTACGTTGCCTTATTATGAAGAGAATAGCTTCATACTCGTGTCTTGAAGATAAAAGCTTTTTGCGTAGGCTATATCAATGACATTTTTGAATTTCAGAAATGTGAATGCAAACAGATTTCTGATGTATATACAAACCACTCACAGACATCACTTTTCTAGCAAAGGATGAAACATTCACTCTTTCCCTCCAATACCTAAGTGTTGATCACACAACAACAGACACGTGAGCAACCAGTCCAGACCACAGGGAGCACAAACATCCCACAGCAGTGATTCATCAGGCTTCGGGCGAAATCAGATGATTCATTCTCATCTCCTACCATTGCTGTCTGTTCACCTGGATTGATCCAACAGTCGTCCCTTGACTTGTGTGTTTATACTAGAGCAGAAATGGGGAAAATGCAGTATAGAAATTTAGTTTACAAAAACATGGACGGATTTTGATGATTGACAAGCTTAAAATAGTAATGGTGAGTTGACAATTAGTTTCGTTCAGTTTGAAAAGAAAAAAGACGGACTGATGATGATGGATGGTTACTCAGGCTGTGGATGAACTCTAATGATGGACTGGACTACAGTAATCCCTCGTTTGTCGTGATAATTGGTTCCAAAAGTGACCCACGATGAGTGAAATCCGCGAAGTAGGGTCACCCGCTCATCTGTATTTGAGTGTCAATAAATGTATATGAAACCATTTAAGTGCATATTTTATTATTAGAACATTAAATAATTGTTTCAAACATGTAAATAATACATTAATAGTATAAATAACACACAGAAAAGTTTGTGTAAATATTGAAAATATAAATATTATACGTGTGTGCGTGTAACATGTTAACAAGAAGTACTGGGCAGGCTAGCGAGTTAGCGGAAAGATGCTAATTTGCGATCGTGCTAACACGCGAAAACGGACCTCTAAAGGAAGGTCTAGGTACTACAATGTCCTACAGGTTAGACAAATGTGATCTTTCATTTTTCTTGTTACGAGACCCACTTACATCGTCACCGACTGCTGTACCACTTTAACATATGCGCACGAACGTGAACGAGGAAGTGGTATCGCCTGAAAACGGGCTTCAAAATAAAGCACCCTACCTCATATCAAAGCACGGCTGAATAACATAACATGGCGAATTCTTAACCCATACTGTAAATATGTTTTTAGAACAGCATTTATTATATATTTTTTATAACAAGGTACAAGTATACATTGTGTAAAGATGTTTTTAGAACTATTTTATTATTATAAAATTTTTTCTATAAAAAGGTACAAGACTAAATAGGTTTTTAGAACTTGTTATTATAAAAAAAAATAATAATAAAAAGGTACAAGTGTACGCATTGCAATTGTGTGGGCACGCCCTGTCTTCTGCTGGCGTGTGGGCCACTTTTGTCCCATAATTCCTGAATTTAAAAGTTTTATTTTGAGTTTTAATATTTTTTTTTAATTTTGAAAAAAAAATTGCGATGTAGTGAAACCGCGGTGTAGCGAGGGATTACTGTATAGTAAAATGCCCACCTCATCTGTGTTTTGTTACTTTCCATATCTTGACAAAAAGTTAGAGATGAAATGGAAGCTTTTATGAAGAGGAATCTGAAAATATTGCAGTAAGTGAATGTAGAATATTGGAATCGTAAATAAAGACAAAAAATGCTACGAAAACCACATCCAACTATGATTAACGTGTCATTATGTTACATATATACATTATAGACAATTATGTTACACAGTGCATCCATAGCTAATTCACAGTGCTTCTTTTTCATGTTTGGGTTAGTTGACTTTGTTGAGTTACCACATGGATTCCAAGAATTGTAGATGCATCTTGGGTATTACCAGTGGTATAATATGGTGAGAATGCACACACAAAAAAAAAACCCACTACAGTAATAGTGGTTAACAGTGGTCATGTCACCCTAATAACTCATGTGACCCTAAAAAAAAGGAATGGGTTTATCAACGTTAATTTTCTTTTTAAATTGTCGTTGTCAGCGCTTTGTGATGTATATTTTACAAAAATGTCACAGAAAATTAGTTATTCAAAGTAGAAAAGTCAAATGGGTCCATTTCGCAAGGTGGAAGTAGCTGGTCAGTGAGCCTTGCAACAATTGCTCAATAGTCTGCAAAGCCACACGGTCAATGAAGTAGGAATTTAAAATGTCATCACGGTGTCATTAGCACATGCAAATGTGAGTGAAGCTGGCAGGTTCTTTGGCTCAGTCTGTGTTTAATACAATTGCTTGGTCTGGGATTGGTCTGGTATTGCTTAGTCTCTACATGCCATGCAATATTAGAAAACATTCCTTACCTCCACTGTTATGCAGATATGCAACTTTATTTAAATAAACCTTGATAAAAGTAATAAATTATTCATACTTCAAACATTCATTTTAAAAAAATGAGAATTGGAAGACCATAGGGTAGGCCCAGACTACTGGGGAATTCACTACTGCACGATCAGAGAAGCACATAAGTAGTGCACAGATGCATGTGCGTACCGAAAAATATTAAAAGAGCACCAGATTTAAGTGTTGTGTCTGAAGATTTGCATACCAAACATTTTGCTGTGCAAACTATAAGCCACTTGCCTGTTTTTAGCCAAGGACAAAAAAATTCCAACAGCAACAGTGGGGTTGCTAGAAGACTTCCACCGAGTTTTTTTTCCCAGTTCTTCTGTCGATACTCATGTGAGGAGTCAAAAGATCACGCCAAGAATGAGTTAAAAAAAAAAAAAGCAATGATCAAGTCGTACAAAAAATATTTAGTCAGAAATTACAGTGCACTGTAGATCATCCAATAAGCGTCTCTCATTCGATGGTCTGATTTTTACATGTGATCTCTTCTTCCAAATTCTGTTCACGTTTTATCTGTCATCCGCTACCCACAAAGTGTGGTGATTTTACATCCGTCTATTCCGAAGCACTGGCCCTGACATTATGTGTTATTATAAAATGGCTCGTAATCTCCCAGTCATGAGGTGTGTGAATACCTCTGCTCAGCAAAAATGCAACATATTGACCGTAGAAATTATACAATTATTGCCCATAAACATATTCTGATGTTTATAGCAGATGACAAAAATAAACTAACATCAAAGGTCCGTCGATTTAATAAAATCTCCTCGAAATGCTTCTTAATATGGCCACATGACAATAACTTCCGGGTCAGGGCCAGTGTTTTGAAGGGTGTGGAGATTAGGAATGTTTCAATTAAAACACTTGAGATGAGCCCCAAAACTTAGCTTCTGAATAAAAGATGAAATAATTAATTTCATGCCTTCTTTTTGTTCAGTAGGGGCAGACAGGCCGCTATCTGCCCTGTCCATGTTTTACTCAGAAAGCCTTGTTGACAAAATGTGAAAAATGGGTGGGACCTTGAACGGTAAGAGATCTCATCAGGATGTAGAGGGTCGAGAGGAAACAAACTGGCAAGAGTCTTGAATACAATAGAAAAAGAATGTCCAAGGCCTACTACATTTTAGATGAATCGGATTGTTTGTGCGATTGGAAACATAAATGTAATTAGTGTTGCAACTCAATATGTGGGTTTGTTTAAAAGTAACAATATTATTATTAATGTATTATAACAATTAATAAGGTATCAAAAATGTATTAAATTGATCATAACCATATACAATTGTTATCTTTATACATATTACATATGACCAGAACAAGTTACGCTATATTTAAATGAAGCTACATTGAGACAAAGTCAGGTGGATGCATCGACCGACACAACATTTGCGAATATAATCATTTATTTACGGCAGTCTGAAAAATGTACATGACTGTTCTGTCAAGGTATAAAATTTGCATTAAATAAATTTTCATATTCATGTAAATTCATTACTCAATGAAAAACCCTGAATCTGAACAAAATTTTGACATCAAAAATCATCAGAGAGCACAGGAAGAGTAAATTAAGCAGTTAGCAAAGGCCGTCCAGCAGTTTGCAACCTGTTATCTTCTAATATGAGGGTGATGCTCATTTTAAAAATACTTATAATAAGTTTGAAACGGACACACAATAAGAGCTTATTTAAAAGTTCACGGAACGTTTTGATCAGAGGCTTGCTCTTTTTCCTCTTTTAGCAGAGCACTCTCTGTTGCTACAATAGTTACTGTTACTTGTTTTCATGTTAATGAGAGGCTTTTTATATGCGGTCTGATGTCACACAGGGGAAAGACTTGTTTGAAGAGGAACGCTGCACGAATTGTGTTTGTTTGCTGTTTCGGTCCAGATGAAGAGAATGATAAACCTGAGGCTGGTGAACAGAGGATCCCTGTAGAGAGAGACATAGATTGGACTTATTGTGTGTACTACAATCAACCAATAATTTAAATTTAAGACTTCATTTAAAACGACCATTTACTTCACATAATTTAGCATTTTTGTGATCTGTAGAAAACGCTCCTTTGAGATAATTAAAATAAATCATTCATTGTATGAAAATACTTATTTTTTTCATAAATGTTACTGCTAGCGCACACATAAATACCTGAAATATTATTATCATTTATTGACACAACAAGAACAAGAGATCTTGTAGCTTTGTGCAGAGCTGCAGAATGCAAATACGTATGTGGAACAGGTTGACATACTAATATCAAATCCAGACATTTTTTTTGTCTCTATGGCATTCTTTAGTTCTCACCATTTGTATAGCATGGATACCATTTCTGTTGAGTATAGATTGTGTTTTTATTTCTTAAATACAAGCAAAACAAATGTTATGGGCTCTGTATTCATGACCGGCGTTGAGCCAGCACGACACCTCCATTAACACCAAAAGGTAAATGTTCGATGAAACTTGTTTTTGCTTCAGAATATAACTCTTCTCTCTACTTTTAACACTCCACTCAGACCAAAATGACTCCTTCAGATGCTTAAAACACTCCTAATGAAAACACTCAGCACTGACAGTCTAGAGAGATGTTGCAGAACAATAAACATTAGCTTCTAAGGGAAAAAAAAAATTAAAACAAATGTGGAGAGCCTTCACGCTAACCATTAGCTTCCCCATTAACCTTCTGACACCTTCTCCCTATGAGTGCATTAACAATGGTGGTTGGGCTATAATTACAACTGCTTGGCTCTGGGGTATCTTTAGAAATATAAAAATCATCTTTCTGTTTGGTGCCATGTCAACTAATTTTCTGTCAAGCCGAATCTCTAAATTTAAAGCACCCATTTGAGTATGAATACCTCATCGAGCTGATTTTGGATTCTCTCTCTCTCTCTCTCTCTCTCTCTCTCTCTCTCTCTCTTTCTCTCTCTCTCTCTCTCTCTCTCTCTCTCTCTCTCTATTACGTTTCTAACATTTCACACTGATCCAATGCATGCTGGTGTTGACTTTGCAAGTATTTTTGTGTTTCTTATTTGTGATGATTATTTTTCTTTTCAATGAGAGCTGTGGCATCCACTAAACCTACATCATGGTTCTGTTATAATGCTCCATTGTTTTTCTTTTGTAATATTCCATTATCGCTGCAGCACAATAATTTCATGGCCCTGCGTTTCAATAATTTCAAACTTAAGACCAACAATCCCCAGCTCAGTCTTAATTACTTCCTAATAATTACAAAACCTTGATAATCTGCTGCTCAATCGAGGCAATTCAGATGACTGACAGCAGACATGCACTCAGTAGTTATCAGCGTTATGAAAGGCTTTTGAAGGAGATAATTCCTCTTCTCAACAACCACTAATTACTAAGAGCTGAAAAATGCCGCAGGAGTCTGAATCAGCTTCTTTTGGAAATTACAAGATATAAAGCAAATAATCTCCCTCTCACACAAACGCACTAAGCGTGAATATCCGACACTGTTTTCCTATCAAAAGCGTCTCAGTCTTTTCCAAGTCAGCAGCGGGCATCACAGTCTCGATCAGATAAAAAGCCAGCCTGCACATTTTAAAGAGAATTCAAGCATAGTGAAAACTTCCACAATCCATTTTCCCCAGAGTCAAAAGAAAAGATTAAATAGCTTTATTCTCTTCAGCATACCACTATGAAATGAAAAACCCATGAATGAATGTTAAGTGTAGAGTTAAATGTGGTAAGACTTTACTTCTATTTTTTTTTATCAGACACAATGGTACTTAGGTGTACCATAAATTTAGTTTTAAAATTTCAATAAAATTGGGACTCATACCCAGATAATAAACACAATGTAAAAGATAATAAACAACATGTATCTGCATTGTTTTTAATTTGTCATGTGGTCACGTTTATTTTCCGGATTTCTGTCTTGTCTGTGTCGTAACTTCACTTCCTGTTTTATTTTGTCATCCCTTCCGTTTCAGTTCGTGGTTCCTTCCTGTTTCTGTTGTCTTGTATTCCCTGATCCCGATTGTGTGTACCTGTGTGGTTGACGCTAATTGTCAGCACCTGCGTCCCTGCCCTTTTGTGTGTATTTAGTCCGTGTCTTCCCCTTGTCTTGTGCCAGTGTGTCTTGCCTCGTCCCGACCACCAGCGATTCCTTGACGTCCGAATTCCTAGTAAGATTCCTCCTTTCTGTCTCGCCCCAGAGCGACGCCTTTTGTTAGTGCCTTGTTCCCTATAGCCCTTTTTGTCTCGCCCGAGAGCGACGCTTTTTGTTTGGACTTTTTGCCGAGTGTTTCCCTCGCAAGAGGCGCCTTGAGTTGTATTTTTGGTCATCTTTTTGTTGGAATAAATCCGTGAAAAGAAAGACTCTGCATCCAAGTCCTCCGCCTTGTTCTCTGCCTGACAGTACACACTGGCCAGACATGGACCCGTCAGAGTCGGAGCACCTATGCGCCGCAGTGCGCTCCCACGCCTCACAGCTCGCTCCCACGCCTCACAGCTCGCCCAGCACCAGAAAGAAGTGGGCAATTTGGGCAAGGAGATCCGAGGGCTCGCAAAGAGCCAAGAAGATTTCAGAGGGGCGGTCGCCGCCCAGGTAGGAAAGCTGGGTCAGCAAATGCAGGACGTGCTCTCGCTTTTAAACGCGGGACCAGCAGCGACCTCCAGCCCATCCTCTGCTTCTCCCGTGACTCCCCTTGCCGTCGCTCCCATGACCGGCGGTGCCAGACTGGCTCCTCCAGAACGCTACTCCGGCGAACCCGGTCTTAGCCGGGCCTTTATTACTGAGTGCGAGATGCATTTTGAGAGGTCCCCGGCGGATTTCCCCACCGAACGTTCCAAGGGAAGGGCCCGCACGTGGGCCACAGCAGAATGGGCCAGGGATTCCATCTCCTGTCGCTCCCTCCCCGCTTTTGTCGGGGCGCTGCGTACGGTGTTCGACCCAATCTCCGCTGACCGAGAGAAGGCTCGGCAACTCTGTCAGATATCCCAGGGACAAGAGACCGTCGGGGATTACGCCATCCGTTTCCGCACGCTGGCCGCGGAATGCGGTTGGAATGCGAGGGCGCTGTATGACATCTTCCTCCGAGGCCTTTCCGGATCCATACAGGATCAGCTAATTCCCCTGGATCTTCCCACCGATCTCGACGCCCTCATCGCGCTGGCTATCCGCACCGACAACCGGCTGCAAGAGTGGAGGAAGCACCGCGGAAGCAGGAACGCCCCCGCCGTCGTGCCAGTAGCCGTTTCTTCCGCCCTAGAGGCGACTCGCCCCAGGCCGGACGGGGATCGGCAGCACCAGGAGTCGGGACCGATGCAGTTGGGCAGAGCAAAGCTGACAGAGGAGGAGAAGATACGACGACGCCAGGAAGGTAGATGCTACTATTGCGGTGAGCACGGACACCTCCTCCTCTCCTGCCCGGTGAGGAGGACCCTGAAGGTAAGCGCCTTCTCTGCTGCTCTGTCCCCGGGGCGAGTTCTCCCCAAGGGCCTGGTTACACAGCTGGGAAAAAATATAGAACTTGACGTGCTAATAGACTCAGGAGCGGATGAAAGTTTGATAGACTGGGTATTTGCTCGACGATGGGGAATAAAAGCTGAACTGCTGAACACTCCCGTGAACGCCAAGGCACTCAATGGACAGGCACTTTTCGAGATAACACACATAACAGAACCTGTCTCGCTGTCTTTTGGGCCCCACCATGAGAAAATACGACTACATGTCGTGACCTCCCCAATGAACCCCCTCATTCTCGGGTATCCATGGCTTCAACGCCACAACCCTGCTATAGACTGGGGATCAGGGGAAATAACGGGATGGGGGTCCTACTGTCAAGATTCATGTATCATATCTAACCCGCGCTCTGTGCCTTCTGCTCCAGACTCGGAAACTCCAGACTTGACCGGGGTTCCCGCGTGTTACCACCAATGGGCCGAGGTATTCAGCAAGGCCAAGGCTACCTCCCTACCCCCCCACCGTCCCTATGATTGCGCCATTGAACTCCTGCCGGAAACAACCATACCCAAGGGGAGGATTTATTCCCTTTCGGGCCCCGAAAAGCAGGCCCTGAACGATTATATAGACGCCTCTCTTCAAGCAGGGTTGATTCGACCGTCATCGTCGCCTGAGGGTGCGGGGTTCTTTTTTGTGGGCAAAAAAGACGGCACCCTACGTCCCTGTATTGACTACAGCCCCCTCAATCAGATCACAATAAAAAAACGGTATCCTCTTCCCCTGATGTCGACCGTGTTCGACCAATTACAGCAAGCCCGGGTGTTCACAAAGTTAGATCTGCACAACGCGTACCACCTAGTGCGCATCCGTGAGGGGGACGGATGGAAGACGGGTTTTAACACACATCGAGGACACTTTGAATACTTAGTAATGCCATTTGGCCTCACCAATGCCCCTGCGGTGTTTCAGGCCATGATAAATGATGTACTGAGGGACTGTTTGGATCAATTTGTGTACGTATATTTAGATGATATTCTGATTTATTCCCCGGATTTGGAGACCCATAGGTCTCACGTCGAGACAGTTCTGGGACGCCTCCTTGACCACCAACTGTACGTTAAGGCCGAGAAAAGCGAATTCCACACAAACACCGTATCTTTTCTCGGTTTCATCATAGCCCCGGGCAAAGTAAAGATGGACCCGGCAAAAGTGAGCGCGGTAACTGAATGGCCTACCCCTGACTCCCGCAAAAAGGTGCAGCAATTCCTGGGCTTTGCCAATTTTTATAGGCGGTTCATCAGAGGCTTCAGTGCTACAGCGGCTCCCTTGCATGCTCTAACGTCCCCTAAGGTTCCATTCTGCTGGTCGGCGGAAGCGGAGGCGGCCTTCCAGGAGCTGAAGAACCGCTTCAGCTCCGCCCCTATCCTCACGCTTCCCGACCCGTCACGACAGTTTGTGGCGGAGGTTCACGCCTCCAATCAAGGGGTAGTGGCCATTCTATCCCAGAGAGCCAAGAGTGACAACAAGCTCCATCCGTGCGCGTTCCTGTACAGACGGCTGACGCCAGCCGAACAGAACTACGACGTGGGAGATCGTGAACTGTTGGCGGTAAAACTGGCTTTAGAAGAATGGAGACATTGGTTGGAGGGAGCACAGCAGCCTTTTCTGGTCTGGACAGACCATAAAAACTTGGAATACATTAAGACAGCCAAGAGATTGAATTCTCGCCAAGCCCGCTGGTCGCTCTGTTTCAACCGGTTTAACTTTACTCTGTCTTACAGACCGGGATCCAAAAACACCAAGCCTGACGCGCTCTCCCGTGTCTACAGCCCAGGTCCGGAAGTCAAGAAGCCCGAACCCATTCTGCCTCCTCGTTGCGTGGTAAGAGCAGTGACCTGGCCTATCGAAGACCTGGTGCGGCAGGCCAATGGCAACGAACCACCCCCTAGTGGATGCCCTGAGAACAGACTGTTCGTTCCCGATCAATTACGGTCCCAAGTTGTCCATTGGGCTCACACCTCCAGACTCTCCTGTCATCCAGGCATGCGCAGAACCCTGTTTGTCGTCCAGCAGCTATTCTGGTGGCCCTCCATGGGGGCAGACGTCAGGGAATACGTCTCACCCTGTCCCGTCTGCGCCCGGAATAAGAACTCCCACGGCGCCCGTATGGGTTTGCTGCATCCCCTCCCCATACTCACTGTTGTAGACAGATTCCCGAAGATGGCTCATTTTATCGCTCTGCCCAAGTTGCCGTCCGCTAAACGAACGGCAACAGTAATGATGGACCACATATTCAGGATTCATGGTTTCCCAAAGGACATTGTTTCAGATAGGGGTCCCCAATTCATATCCAGGTTTTGGAAAGAATTTTGCAGGCTCATAGGGGCAACTGTGAGTCTCACATCGGGCTACCATCCAGAGGCAAACGGAACGCATCAACCAACAGTTG